>NC_056743.1:777561524-777566524 GCF_019279795.1 Protopterus annectens | reverse complement strand
CTTTGTTTTGAGCTTTTTTACTGGTTAATTTGGTAATTTGTTTAAAACAGTTTGCTTGTTTTCTATCGTTATATAAAAAATGCACTTTATTCATCTGCTTTCACTGTATTTGTGTTTCTTCCTACTTTAATGTATTTATTCTGCTGCATTTATTACTGCTTGTTAGTATAATGATTAAATTGTAACTGTTATTCTAAGCCTTTGTTTGAGGGCGGCCACTGTGGTGCAACGGTTAGTGTTACCATCTCACAGCAAGAGGTTCTCTGGTTCAATTCTCAGCTAGGGTGCCTTCTGTGTGGAGTCTGCATGTCCTCCCTGTGGTCGTGTGGCTTTCCTCCGGGTGCTCCGGTTTCCTCCCACATACCAAGGACATGCAGTAGGTGGATTGGACACTCTAAATTGGCCCTAGGTGTGTGTGTGTGTGTGTGTGTGTGTGTGTGTGTGTGTGTGTGTGTGTGTGTGTGTGTGTGTGTGTGTGTGTGTGTGTGTGTGTGTGTGTGTGTGTGTGCCTTCTGTGGTAGGTTGGGTGCTGGGCCAACACTCAACACCGTAAAACTCCACTACCAATCATGAGCGGACAGATGATCCACTGTGGTGACCCCTAACCGGGAAGAGCCGAAAAAAGAAGAAGATTCTAAGCCTTTGTTTGAAGCACTTGGGCTTCAGACCAGTTGTTTTATATCAAGAAGGTTTGTGGTCTGCACTGTTGTGGCAGGACAGGTAGCTTACATCCTTCTAAGTTGGGAGCTGCTGATTGAAGGCTTAGTGTCTGTTATTCTAAGAGTGTATTAGTTCTGGTTTAAGCACTTGGGCTTTGTGCCAGTTATTTTACACTAAAAAGGTGTGGTCTGCACTCTTGTGGGAGGAGAGGGTAGATTCTGTCCTTCTGAGCTGGGAGTTTCTGGTTTTAAAGGCTTGTTCTGCCTGCTTACTTGAACTGCTTCTTTCTGAAATTGGTACTCCTAGTTTGCTGTAGCATAGACTAAATTCAGACCTGATGAATCTAGCTTTGTTTGTATAACTTGAGTACTAATCCAGCCCATCTTTTTATGGAGAAGGTTCCCCTGCACCCTAGTGGCAGGCGTGTGCATTTAGAACTTGTCTGATCGAAGACTGCTGGAACGGGGCTCAGTTTTTAGCTTTTTATTGGTTAATTTGTTTAAATCAGTTTGCTCATTTGCTACTGTTATATTAAAAAAATATATATACACTTTATGTATCGCTGCTTAGCTAGGGTTAATCTATCCCCGGCACAATAAAGTCTGCTCTTCAAAATTTCCCTTAGAACTAGCCAGTTTTTTTAGTTTTAGCACTCAAATCTGTTTCGTGGAGCTCAGCACTTATTCAGAGCTCATTGTAAGCACTAAATAAGCTACAAATTACTGCAGCACTCAACTTTCCAAACTTGTCTAGAGGAAAACAGTTTTTAGTATTTAATAAATAAGCACCTATCCAGGCATGTCTAAGGGTCAGCTCCTGGTGTTTTCTCCTGTTAACTTGATGAATCTAGGCATCTTGGAGCAATGCATTAATTGCCTCATGTACACAGACAACCCTCTCTTCCTACCGCCCAACACTACAACCTGTGAGAGATGCACTTATATAACCAAACTGGAAGCAAAGCTCTCTTCACCTAAGACTGGACTAGACAGTCAAGAGGAAAAGGTAAACTCTTCCACCACACCACACTCATCACATAGTCCCTCAAAACCTACACCACCAAAGCACACACATAGCAACAAAAAACACACATCTACATTCGCGGAGGCTCTCAATAAAAATCTGCTCAAGCAACAGAGACCTTCAAAGCAGAAACACAAGCAACCTGCACCCCCCAACACAGCCCAAATGACACATAGCCCACAAACTGAGTGTGCCACTCAACCACAACCCATAAGGCATAACAATGTACCCAACACTCTAGTTATAGGTGACTCTATAGTCAGGCACACTGATGTTCCTCTTCCAAGGCTAAACAAGGAGAAATTACTGTCAGCTGCCTGTCGGGTGCCAGGATCCGCCACATAATGCACGCATACAGGTCACTTGACAACAAGTACAAATATGACTCTGTCATTGTCCATGTTGGTGTGAATGACCTGAGATGTACCTCCCTGGACTACATGAAAATGACAAAATTCACCAACATAACAGCTACAAGCAAGCAAAATCAGAGGGTAATGCTACTCAGTGCTAGAAGTCTAAACCTCAAAATGCATTCACTCGAGACACTCCTTAAAATGGAGAACATTGACATCTTTGCAGTGACAGGGACCTGATTCAAGGCTCCAGAGAGCACCCCTGCATTACCAGGGTATAATTCATACCACACCTTTTGGCCACCTCACCTGGACCGAAACACTAAAGGCAGAGGCGTGTCCATATTCATTAAGGATATCCACACCTCCATGCTAGTTGCTCAGCATAATGCATCCAAGATTATCCAAGTGCAACTAACTCTGGGCAAGACCGCAATCCAAATTGTAACTTGCTACAGATCCCCTACCATACCTCAGGACTCCCACTCCTCATTTCTTGATACACTGGAAAATATTAGGGTGCAACCCAACACCCTAATAATGGGTGATTTCAACTACCCCACTATTAAGTGGGAAAACTACTCATGTACCAACTCTCTTGCTCAATGTTTTCTGGAATTCATAAATTGCAATGCCTTGGATCAACTTATCCACACTCCCACCAGGGGCAGCAGTATCCTAGAGCTGGTCATTACCATCATGGCCGACCGGTGTTCCACACCAGTGGTTAATTCCTCGTTGGTCAGATCCGGCCACAAGCTAATCAGCCTAGACATGCACCCTCACCCCATTAGGGAAACCACAGTAAAAAATTTCTCCAAAGCCAACTTCACGCTTCTTAAGACAGAAGTGGTAAACTTCACGACACCCATGCAGATGGACAATAGAGGTACAACTGCTGAATCATACGCAAATGCACTTTATAAGCACTTAAACGAGTGCATGGATCATTCTATCCCTAACTGAACCAAGATGCTATCTTCAAAAAAAAGGAAGCCAATCTGGTGGTCCCCTGCCATAAACAAACTCTACAACAGAAGAAAGAAACTGTTGCAAAAAAGAGTGAAATCCCATGATTGGAAGAACTCCCTGGTAAGCCTCAGTAAGAAGCTGAGATCCCTCATAAAGTCCTCCAAAGCTAGTTATGAAAACAAAATCGCCACTGATTCTAAAGACAGCCACAAAGCATTCTATAACTATGTCAAGAATCTCAATGGCAACACTCAGATCTGCTCTGAGTTACAGCACAATGGCACTAAATATACAGAAACAAATGATATTGCCAACATCCTGTCAGATAGGTTCATTGCTAATTTTAACCCACTCTCACCCCCCTAAAGGGCCCATCTTTGGAGGACTTTATGAGGGGTGGCCTAATGGTTAAGGTGTTTGCCTTAACACAACAAGGGGTTGAGTTCTCACAGGGAGGGATAATTGGCTTTAAAAATGGTTCGTTAGGCAAAAGCTTAGTACCTATCTACTATACCTATATATGAACCTATGAATCTCTATACTGGAATAATGCAAAGTTCCTCTAATCACGGCTGTACAGGTAAAAACCACACTCTCCAAAGCTAGCAACACAGCATCCGTGGGACCTGACAACATCCCAGGCTGCGTTCTACATGAACTACAGAATGAACTGGCACCCCACCTAAGCACCATGTTCAATCATAGCCCCACCTCAGGCTTTGTGCCCACTGAATGGCTTACAGCAATGGTTATCCCACTCCACAAAGGTGGAGCCACCATGGACCCCAGGAACTACTGCCTCATTAGCCTAACAAGCCTGGTCTGCAAGGCCATGGAACATATCATCATGGAACTTATAAGCAAAGACATTGGTAATCTCCAAACTCTGGACCCCACCCAGTTTGGGTTTGTAAAAGGCAGATCATGTCTCCTAAACCTGACAGATTTCTTTGAAGCAGTCACCAAAGCCGTATATGAGGGTAAGGTGGTTCACACAGCCTTTCTAGATCTTGCCAAGGCTTTTGACACCATCCCCCACTCTGGAATTATAGATAAACTCACTAAACTAGGTATGAATCCCTATGTCACAAGATGGGTTGCCAACTGGCTCACTGACAGAACCCACACTGTGAAATTAGCAGACTCCAAATCCGACTTGACCAGTGACAAGTGGAGTACCACAGGGTTCAGTCCTTGGTCCTTTCCTGTTTGGTATCTACTTTTCTGAAGTACAGGTTAACACAGAAGGTCTTTGGCTAACAAAGTTCGCAGATGACTGCAAACTAGGAGCCATAAATTAAACTCCTAACAATGTGGACATCCTACAAAAGGGCCTCACTGAGACAGATGCCTGGTGTCAAAGCCATGGCCTCAAGCTCAATGCCAAAAAATGCACTGTCATCCCCTTTGTGAATACTCTGTACCCCTGAGCCACCACATAGGTGGTAGTCTACTTAACACCAAAAGTGTGATGAGACCTTGGGACACAGGTGGACAGTAGTTGCTCCTTCAATAATCACATTGCCAGAGTAGTCAGGAAATCCTCCTACATGGCACACCTCATTACAAAATGTTTCTCATCCAGGAAAAAGAAGTAATTGTTCCTCTCTACTCGTCACTCATTAGACCCATTATAGAGTACAGTGCCCCTTTTGGTATGTACCTCAAAAGACTTCTACAACAACTGGAGAGGCCACAGGAATACCTCACAAAGAGGATTACCTTCCTCAAACAGATGCCCTACGCACACCGTCTCAAAAAACTCCAGCTTTACTCAGAGGCAATCTCTCCCTAACATACAAAACTATGTCAAACCCAGAGCTGTTGGACATGCTCCACTTAAAGAAATCCCATTCCCTCTGAGCTACATGCTCTAGGGACCTAAACATTGTCACCACAATAAACAGAACATGCTGGAGGGATAGGCTCTTGTCCCAGAGACATCCCATACTCTGGAACAAACTACCTATCTGTATCAAACAAAGCTTC
>NC_056743.1:777539024-777559024 GCF_019279795.1 Protopterus annectens | reverse complement strand
TCAATTTCAGTTTTTTTTTTTGGGGGGGGCAAAAGGCCAAAAACCAGGAACACATTTTAAACATTGCTTGTATAATTTTGGAAAGTTGCTAAAATAAAAAGTTGTTACCACCTTGAGTTTCACTGCCAAGACTTGAACCCAAGACCCTGTCCACTACAGTCAGAGCAACATCCACTATGCCAAATCAGCAGTTTCCTGAAAGACAGGAAGACTGAAACTTAAATGGCTATCATTTACTGAATTCAGTTCTCACTTTTCACCATAGCTTTCACTCTTAGCACAAAAAACCTGGACAAAGCCAATAACTGGGGAATATAGAATTCCGTTCTCACTTCTCATCATAGGTCTCAATGTCTTAGGACAAAAAACCTGGACAAAGCCAGTTACAGGGGAATACAGCCCCAAAACAGGGACAATTTTCAAATACTGATCTTGTAAACTTAGAAAATTGCTAGAATAAAAGGTTTTGTGTTACCATTTATTTTCTGAAGAATATGAAGTCTGAAATGCAGATACGATTTGCCATACAAATCCTGAAAAAACACAGATTTAATGAGGAATAGAACAAAAATATGAGGCGTAAATTTGCAAGTGGTGGTGGCTGGGGACTTTAGGCTCTTTTTACCTATACCCCTTTCTCACCATGCATCTTATGCAGCTTGAGAAAGTGCAGAGATTTAGACAACATAAGTAGACCTGTTCTGAAAGATTGCTAGGGATATCTCTTTACTCGACTGTATACAGATAACTCAGTTGGACATTTATCTTTGTTTCCAAAGCAGTGACAAACTTACTGTTGTTTGAAACGCTGTGCCTAGAACAAACATGTAGTAGTGTCAACATGTGAACAACAGGGCAAAAGAGAGAGAAATACATTGCAAAGAGTCTACTTTGCCTTTGAAATGCTATCTTTGTGGCAGTGTCATGTAAAAACAAATATTTAAATAAAAAATCTGAATGACTATATGAAGGATAGAAAATATCTATGTGAGGTAACAGCATTCAAGCTTCTTGAAGGTCATTAGTTTGCTAGCTTGACCCTGCTGATGCCACCATCTATAAATCTCAGTCTCTTTTTTGAGTGTGCATATATATATATGTATATCTTTACTTCTTCTAAATTTGTGAATTCTCACCCTGGCTGTGCCTGCAAATGTTCACCATTGATCAGTGCATTACTCTAAAAGACATAAATAAATAAATACATACTAATGTATGCAAAAACACATGTAAATGCAGACCTTGACACACACACACACACACACACACACACACACACACACACACACACACACACACACACACACACACACACACACACACTGTTCAGCTTTAGTTACCGTTCACAAGGAAATCTCCATACCCATACCTCCATTCTATAAGTTCTGCAGCTCAGGCACAGAAAGCAGAAATACCTCCAACCCGACAATACCTCCGTTTGAAAAAGCTCAGGCGCAGAAATACCTCCGTTCCATCGGAGAGCAGAAATAAGCAACCAACTCCATTGTGTTTCTGCCCCCGCAGCCGTTTCATTCAAACAGCCAGCTGGACAACTGGAGCTGACATCACCGATGACGTCAGCTCAAATGTGTGAAAGAAAAGTTGTTTAAAAACAAAATCAGGAATGAAGGTACGGTTGGGAGGTATGCTTGCAACTATAAAAGTGAGGGGGCTAACCATGGTTCCGGTGCCCATGCTAACCAGTTATCCCACTTCAGAATCAAACTCTGCATCTTGTGTTCATAGGGTTAGCACACTGACCATTATGCCAACCCCTAAGGTGATATTATATATGTATAAAAATGCTTGGTTGGAATGTCAGAAGAGTGCATACACATGTAATACATAAAGTACCATTGATTCAGTCTGAATTTTTGAAAGAGGCAAGCTTGATTTTATTTTGTACATTTAACAAATATTTTCTAATACATATATTTCACTTGTCTGTATTCATTTACATCTGATTGTATTTAGAAAGGCAAGTTTTTGTATTAATAATTTAAGTCATATAAAGTAATTCTGGTTATACTTTCATTTACAATCTATGTCCAGTTAGCATTTGCATTGTTCTTTCTATCTTCTACATGCAATGACAAACATTTGTGCATATATATTCTGCAGTGCCCTCTAAGTTTAATATTGTGACATGGAAATGACCTCAAGCACATCATCATCACCTGTTTTTCTTACGTGACATTGGGGCATCATATCAATGTTACCGCCTCTCTATTTTTTGTCCCTTTACATACATTTGACAGTTCTGTCTGAATGTCACAGTTCTTCTCTCACACAATACATCTTTTTTTTTGCTGGACACCCTTTTTTTTCTCTTAGATTCTTCTAGTCTCACCCACAGGAATGTTTCACTTAGTCATTATCTACATAAGCATCCAAACCACCATATTCTGTTCTCTTTCACCTTTGCTGGAATTTGAATGACTGTGGCATTTGCTCTGATTTCATCATTTGTTCTTCTGTCCCACAAAGTGGGTCCTGCCACTCATCTCAGACATTTCATCTCATCTGCTCTAGCTTCTTCAATTGCTGATTTCAGTGTACCAATTTTTGTGCCATACAGAAATGACTAGACTCACCATTGTCTTGTACTCCTTATTGCAGCTTCTTTATCATTTCTGTGTCATCACTAGCATTTATAGATGCATGCACACACACACACACACACACACACACATGCATACACACACACATGCACACACACACACACACACACACACACACACACACACACACACACACACACACACACACACAGAGAGATACATGAGTCTGTGTAATTTCATTGAAGCTCAAATGGCTTAACCCATTTCACTGACAACGTTTTCCACAAGAAATGCATTCTAAAAACATGGCTTGCCCCCTGTGACACAGCTGGCTGTAGCACCTCTAATTCTACCTTTGACCTCTTCTTTCAGACTTACCTTATCAACAAACCAGCCCTCTACATACATGAAGCTGTTAACCTGTTTTATTATATTCCCATCCACCTCTTTTTTCATTTGATTTTTCCAGTATCCCTATTTGCTGCCGTGACAGCTGCCTTGTGTGTATTCAGTTTTACCCGGCGTGCCTTCAGTTTTTCCATCCAGTCCATCATCATTTATTAAACTTCCTGTTCAGTCTGCTTGTACTGCCACATTGTCTGCATACAACAGCTTTTGTTGATCTGTTTGCTAATGTAATCCATCACAAGTATGAACAGCAGCGGACTCGTAGATGAACCCTGATGATCTAACCCCCGCACCACTTTACTAATGGGTGCTGACTCAGATTTTAATGCTGTGCCTTCCCTCAACCTTAACCCTAAACCTTTCCTGTAACACTACCACTACACAAGACACACAAACATTGACAAACATACACAACAATGCTGTATCTATCCCCTACCCTAACACTGACCCTAAGTGTAAAATGCGCAAACTCACACACAGAAATACATTACCTATCCATCTCTAATCCCTGACCCTAACCCTAATCACATATATACACACACACACACACACACACACACACACACACACACACACACACACACACACACACACACACACACACACACACACACACACACACACTCAACCCCTCTTATTTGTCTCAACATTACCCATTATCGACATTTCTACTACTCTGCTTTTCAAACTATCAATACTAAACCACATCCCCTGTATTTTTTGGGAAAAAAGGCATTTGACAAAATGCAGGTGACCGACATGTATGGACGCCTGCCTAAATATTGAATGTTAGAAGAGCTTTTGTTAAAACACCAAACCCACATTACGAAAAAATCAGAAAATATTCTTTTATTTGTCTGCCCTCCTGCACCCCAACCCTCAACACCCGCTGCTGATTATATATACAACATCTGAGATCACACTACAGTGGAGAAAAGGGCAAAACCCCAATACCCACTGTACCACACTCCCACAAAGTAACAGTCCATAACGTTCTCACTTCTGAGTTTTTGTTGATGTGAGGTCTGTGTTATAGCATAGATATCTATATCGCTCTATCTCATTGGTATATATATATATATATATATATATATATATATATATATATATATATATATATATATATATTATATATATATATATATATATATATATATATATATATATATATATATATATATAGAGAGAGAGAGAGAGAGAGAATTTTGATCCCACTGAACTTGTTAGAACTTCACATTTCAAAAAATTCAAACCATCAAGCCCAAATCATTGAATACAGTTTCACTGAACCACTGGAACAGGATTAAACATCTGTCATGCGGGGAATGGGAGCCCATCCTGTCCACTGCTAATCAATAAAATGCTGTTCAGTATATTTGGCTTGATGATATGTTATATGGTTAAATAGCAACATCATGATATGCATTGTAACATATATACATGTATGTATTTACCCAACAACTTCTCTCGCTTTCTTCCATATGTATATATGTGTGCATATGTTTGTGTTTTTTATATCTTATCTGTACATATATACACCACAAATAGTCAAACCAAACAAATTTGTCTTGCTTAATGTTGACAAAAACATTTCAACACTCTACTGTAGATTCTCTGAGGTTGATGCTCGCAACATGCAAAACAGTGTGTACTTTTTGCAGGTGGAAAGCCCCCCCCCCACTAATTATGTATCTAACTCTGAGATCTCATGATCACTGGGGAAGAGACATATTCCTTCCCTTGGGATTTGTTTATCATACAACTGTCGATCATATGCAATGTCAACAAAAGAAAGTCGTCATTAAGCAGGTCCATCTTAGCCACAAATGAACAGTCTAATAGGGAATCCCCACACACACACACACGTACACACATGTGCATATATATATATATATATATATATATATATATATAGAGAGAGAGAGAGAGAGAGAGAGAGATACATGGGTCAATGTAATTTAATTGAAACTCAAATGGCTGCACCCATTTCACTGAAAACTTTCACCACAAGAAATATTTCTTAAAAATATGACTTGTCCCCCCTGTGCCTACTACATCCCTTTTATTTATATATACTAATTCTATGGTTGCACAACCACAGAGATAAGAAAAAAACACGCATGGTGAATCGGTGCTGGAGAGCAAACACAGAAATCTGCAGATCTGAGGGTTACAACACGATCTTGACCATTGCACTCCACATATACCGTGCTTCTCTAATAACTCCTATAATAAGAAATGACACCACTGCATACTTTTTGTATACTTCTGCACTGTTGTATGGAATCAGTTTTCAGTGGAATAGGTTCGGCCATTTTGCTTTCAAAGAGATGACAGGGACCCATATATATGCATTCATAAATTTATTCTGCTGTGTAAAATTTTAGGAATTCTCCTATAATTTCCATATTGGAAGATGTTTAACACTTGATGACCCTCACTTCATAACAACAGTAGTAGGAAAAAGCTTCAGGAAAAGCATGCCAGCAAATCAGAATAGTCTTTCAGAAAATATTAAAAATTCAATTAACTTCTCCAACTTTAGGAATACATTATCAAGCATTTATAGAAGAATCCTACTCTTGTAAATATTTCAGAAATTCATAGTTCAGATTAATCTAGCATGCTTATTGTTAAACTTCTAGTTTTCTCTCTTCTTTTCTTCCCCCATTAACATATATATATATATATATATATATATATATATATATATATATATATATATATATCTATATACTTATTCTTAAACAACGAAAGAACAGAAAGACCAAACCAACAACACCATGACTAAAAACAACGAAAAACCCCAGAACACCAAAACCACACAACTACACAAACACACACACAACACAACACACACACAACTGCCCACACCACACACAAACAACTACCTACACTATAGATAGTGATAGGCCCCCCCCTCACCCCTACTTTAATATTCCACCGACAGACAGCACAGACACACCAAACAACACACACACACCCACATCACCACACACCACAGTCACAACACACACACACAACACACAGAAATACACTCAGAGAACAAAAGCTATAACAAAAACACATAACATCAAATTCATTGTTTTCGTCCCGCTGTTCTGGGTTTCGGTCTTATGGTCTTTCGTTGTTACGAAGTAGACCCATATGTATATATATATATATATATATATATATATATATATATATACACACACACACACACACACACACACACACACACACACACACACACACACAGATTAACTATTCTCCTTTTTTCTGTGTTCTGTGTCTCAAAGATTCATGGCTAAGTACTGGGTTAGATACTCATATGGGACATTTTAATCCTAGCCATTTTCCCTTTGGTGTTTGAATTAATCTGTTACATTTGGTTAAGGATTGGCCTTATCCACCCCCATGGTCGATGATTATATATTATCTGAAATGATACTAACTGGGACCATACCATAGAGAATTTGACGGAATCCATGCATGGGATAATGCATTTAGGAAATGCCTCTGTCTATTAGTAGTACAAGCTGCAGAACTCTCTCTCTAACACAAGGAAGCACAATGTCTCTGTACAGGAAATAGATTTGCTCAGTATCCAAGCTGTGTCTGAATACAGAGAGGGATGGGCTTTGTTTTGTTTGCAGGGCAATAGTATCCTTTGTGAGATACCCTTGCTCCATCAAACTGTTCTTTTGATGATGTTGAAGAGGTTTAGATCCCTAGATGCAATATTTCTGACTCCATTTGGCTTGCTGATGTGCAGTAAATCCACCACTATTGAGTTGGAGGATACTTGCATGCCAGACACAGGTCAAGTCTTCACAGACTGTAGGATACAGGGTATAGTGATGGGGCTTTGAGTCAGTCCGTGTAGGACACGTTGTTTAGGCCTTGTATCCTTTTAGCAAGATATGTCTGTGGGTGTTCCGGTTGTGTGTGTCCGGACAGATACCTGCTAAAGGGGGCATTATACTTGGTGAGTGACCTAATGAGGACTATGTAAAGGGAGACAATGACATCCCTAGATCTAGACACAATCCCTTTGTTTATAAGCTGTGCAATATAGAAGGACTTTCTTATGACAATGGACACGTTGGTCAAATGTTAGGTCAAAATCTATATACATTCTTCTTCTTCTTCTTTCGGCTTTTCCCGGTTAGGGGTCAGCACAGCGGATCACCTGTCCGCTCATGATTTTCAGTGGATTTTTACTGTGTTGAGTTGCCAGCCCAGAGCCCAACCTTCCACAGAAAGCACACACACTCACGCCCTCATGACTAGGGCCAGTTTAGAGTGTCCAATCCACCTACAGCATGTCTTTGGGATGTGGGAGGAAACCGGAGCACCCAAAGGAAACCCGCGCAACCACAGGAAGGACATGCAGACTCCACACAGAAGGCACCCCAGCCAAGGATCAAACAGGAGAACTTCTTGCTGGAAGGCAGCAGGGCTAACCGCTGCACCACTGTGGCCACCCAAAATCTATATACATTCCAAAATCCCAAACTGGGCCAAATCTTAGAGGTGTATTGTCAATGTGGCAGTTCCACAGGGTAGATGACTTCCCAAATTGTACAATAATGCATTTTCTGGCATTTGGTTTCAGTCCATAATTGTGCTACCAGTTATTTATTTGGGAAATATACCAGAACAGCATACTATGGCAACTAATAGTTCAGTTATTAGTTGCCGTAGTACGCTGTTCTGGTATTTGTAGTTTGTTGTTCCAGCTTTGGTTATCTATCTATTTGGGACAAACTTCCTGCAGGATGGCTATATCATTTGGGAATTCAGTAATTGCTCCTAGCTTACAGTCAACTGCAAACATAGTCAGCCACAGCTCTTTGGTATTATTACTTCCAAAGAGTAAATGCCAATAAGGAGAGGTCAGGTACAGAACCCTAGGTGACTCCACTGATGACTGGTCTCTTTGTCGAGGTAACTTCCACTACATTGATTTCCTGTGTCCTATCTATGACACAGTTGTCAATACAGTAGGGGACATAAGGATTTATTCACATTTTATTTATCTTTTCTGTTATGCCTCATTTGGAAAGCGTATCAAAAGCTTTGGCCTGGTTGAGGTAAGCTTTGTGTACTATTTTGTCTTCATCCATTGCTTTGGTGATATTTTCAAAAAAGTCCACCAGCTTGAGTAATCATGACCTGAACTGACAAATTGAAACTATGGTGGAGCCAGTGTTTGGATGTTCTTTATGGCCTGAATGATTGATTATTTCCAAGATTATCTTTTCCATGCTTTTGCATATGTGGCTGGTCAGACTTATGGGTCTGTAATTGCCTGGGTCTGTGGAAGATCCTCCTGTATACTGGGGAGTGACTGTAGCTGTTTTCCATTTGCTTGGTACAAAACCTGTATGGAGGCTGAGATTGAACAGTAGTGTTACAGGTGTGGCAAAATTGGGTTTCATGCTATTTAAGATGCATCCAGGCAGTAGGGTAGCTAGGATGAAGTGAAAGGTGCAACTGTCCTGGGCTCAAAGTGTTGGAGGTACGATCAGCCAATCCCAATCGCTCTCTAAAGCAGGATTGGCTTTTAAAAACCGTATTGCATTTGTAGTCAAACTTGAGTGCTGTAGCACTCCATGTGTGCTCTAAACTGTAGCAACTGCTTGCCAGAGGCTTTTTTTTGTTAACTAAAACCTAACCACTGTAGTGCTCCTTGAAGGCTGGATATAAACTGTAGCAAGCCATTTGCTACAGCTTAAAAATAAATATTCTTTTTTTTTTAATTAAAATATGAGTGCCATATTGCCGTCTGCAGGCAGCGTGTATACTGTAGCAGACTGCTACAGTTTAAAAGAAATTTTTTTTTTTTAATAAAATAAGTAGAAGGAGGGTTGGGGTCAGGGCACAGAAATGGGATCTGAATCGCTGGGGCAGGAGGTGGTGGTATGACATGTATCTGTCCACCTGGTCGGTGTGCCAGTAGAAGGAAAGACTTGAAAAGTTGAGAGTGTAGTGCACTGGTTCAGAGTACCAGGGTGCTGGTTGAGCCAGCAATTCTTCTGCTTCCAAGGATATTATCAGGACCCATTGATGCAGTACTTTTAGCTTTTGATAGCACTTTTAAGACATGGTATTGTGTAATAGCTGACAAAAACCATTTTCAGGTATATCTTGAGAGGCAGATGGAGGGGAGGGGTAAGAGATACATTTATCAGATATCAGGTTCACTATAATTGTAGTCTCAACACATTGCTGTGTTCTGCATTTGAGATTATGAGCATAACTAAAAAGGCCTTCTGATTGTTTTTGGCTGGGGTAGCTATTTTAGCCTCAAACTTGGCCTTGGGCAGGATTTTAATAAGCTCCTGAGTTATTTGTTTATTTCAGTGATGAGGGCCTTAACATTCTAGGAATTAATCTTCTTACTTTTGGCCCAAATTATTTTTGTTTTATTGTAAAGTTTGTTGATATTATGGCTCCACCATGTAGGTTTGTTTCTGGGTTTGTCCTGCTCTTGTTTCTACAAGATACAGCTGCAACTATGAAGCTGATTGCATGCTTGTATAGTGTGGTAGTGTATATTTCTGTGTATGCAGTAGAGTTAAATGAGTTAGTCTGGGATTTTAAGTTTTTCCAGTGCATCACATATTAGTACGTAGTTTCTCTTAAATGTTTCAAGGTACCTTGAGTGGAATGGATCTCTGGTTTCACTTTTACTGTGAAGTAGACTACTTTATGGTTAGACATGAAAAATGATGAGTTTGTGCAGAAGATGCCTCCATATTAGTAAAAACAAGATCCAAGATGTTATTCCCCCTAGAGGGTATTCTGACATACTGCTGCAGGCATTTGCATTGACAAAGTCCAGAAATCTCTGGGCTTGTTCACTTGAGGTAGTATAGGTTCCCAGTCTATAGCTGGAAAGTTTAGATCACTTAGGAAAATGGTTTTGAGTTTAATACTGAGCGAATCTATTTCCTGTACAGAGACATTGTGCTTCCTTGTGTTAGAGAGAGAGTTCTGCAGCTTGTACTACTAATAGACAGAGGCAGTTCCTAAAGGCATTATCCCATGCATGGATTCCGTCAAATTCTCTATGGTATGGTCCCAGTTAGTATCATTTCAGATAATATATAATCATCGACCATGGGGGTGGATAAGGCCAATCCCTAACCAAATGTAACTATTATATAGTGTAGGACTTCTTTGATGGCTATTTGAATATGAAGAAGGTCTTTTGTATCACGGCTTCATGTGAGTCTCCTTTGTATGAAGATTTTTTTTCCTCCGGTGTAGTAGCTGGTTTAAATGTGTGGAAAGCATTGTAGTGCTGCACAGTTGCAGTGCTCTGTGCCATTTTAATCCATTTATCAGTCACTGCACTGTTGTTGGTGTCATCCAGGGCGAGAAGGTCTTGTAGGGTGTAAATTTGATGTTTAGAATCCTAGCATTGATCAATAACACTTTCATCTTTTTCTTTGCTAGTTTCATTATGTCTGTAGGTTTATCAGGTTGGCATTGCCTAAAAAAGCATTATGAACCAAAGTGCTTTTTCTGCCACCTTTACTTTGGCAATGCTTTGTAAGTATGTTATTTTCTAAACATTTTGCATAAACAAATTCCCTGATGGCATCATTTTGTCAATGTCTGGAGTACCATACTGTTAAAGCTGATGTTTTAATCTCCTTATAATGTTATAAGATACCTGATAAAAGTACTGCTTTTGGTATTAATTGTAAAAATTTGTATTTCATCTGCTTATAATGTATACACATTTTATATTACTTTCATATATTTTTTCCTCTTGTGGCCTGTCTCACAGCTGAGAGGGATACATGACCCAGTTCACTTGCCCAATTAACAAATGCAAGAATCCGATCAATCACAAAGCTTTTCAAAAAAAAAAAAATAAAAGAATCATTAATATTGACTCAGAAGCTTAGTAGTATATCATAGCAAGACTAAGATCCTCAAACATAAGCCACATCCACTCATATAACCAAGAAAATCTCAAATAAACAGAATATGACTTCAATATTACATGTTTTCAAGAAGAGAATAATTCCAATGGCAAAATTAAAAGTAACACATAGTCTATAGTACACTAATCATTTTACATTAATCAGTGACATTTAAATGGAACAAAAGTACAACTTTGCTGCCACTTTCGGACAAAAAAAGTTAAAACTGCATGCACTATTCTGTCAAAGCAGGGACTACAGAATAATAAGCATAACAATTGGGTCTGTGACCCCCTCCCACAATAATGGGAGTTTCACTCTCCTACTTCAGTATACTAACTTCATTGATAGATGACCATAAGAGAGAAAATTATGAGTGGTCGTTGATCATAACCAGCTTATTATGAGTTTGAGACATGGATGCTAAGAAATTCACCTCAAGGTCAATGCTTTGATTTGTCTTTTTCCCAGCATCTACACATAATCACAATGCCTCATGCACTGCAAAGGTATTAGCTCATTTTTCAAAGGAAATAAGCTGCAAAAGTTCAGTACAAGATTGCCATAGCATTAAATGTTATAACTTATCTACTTGTCTACATAATAGTTTATGTCAAAGGAAACAACTTCAAAGACCAATTCACGTTAGGTTCAAGCAAGGCACCCTTTATTACTTGCAGCAAGGAGACAAAGCATGTATGCACAAGGTTTGTCTAAATGTTTAACGACTAGTAGGTTATATTTATACAGTTCTCTTCCTGTCACATAGAAAATGTTACATTCTATTGCTGATGTAGTTAGAAACAGCTTTCTGTATCTTCTACAGAAAATGTTGCTAGACTTATTGCTGACCAAGTTAAAAATATCTGTCATTCTGCAAAACATTTTGAGAAAAACAACCTGGCCTTGGGTTTATGTCAGTCCATTTCAGCATTTCAATTCTTCTGTTGTACTGTTCTAATACATGTGTTACATTTTACCTAGATTCAAGGTACATTTCTAGCTTTAGAACAAGTAATGCTGACTACGGTTTAAACTTTCAAGCATCTATTGCTTTCTTTATCAGTAGCTTCTAGCAGCTGCATGTTTTCTCATGGCATAAGCAGAAATCAATATCTTTTTGTTAATTTTCATGACATTAGCAGAAATGAATTACTTCTTTTGTTATTTGCTGACATTAGCAGAAACAGAATGCTTCTTGTTAAGTTTCTAATGGCATGCAGATTCATGCAGTGTGAACAGAATAAATGTTTTAATCCTTTTAAATCTCAAATGCACTAAATGCACTAAGCATGTATATTACTATTACATATTTTTCTAACATTTCCCCACTTTTAATACTTTTATTCTACTTTCAAGATAAGCATAAACAAGTTTTCTTCCCCTAACCTCTTCCTACTCAGGATTTGCAGTTAAGAGAGTAATTCAGTTATGAAAGCATTTTCAGTTTTTCAGCAATTCTTCAAGTTCAGCACCTTGGTATAAGGTTTCTGAAACTGACATGTCTATAAAGTCTTTAATCAGTCTTTTCATGCAGGGGATGCAGCAGCACACACATACCATCAGTAGGACCATTCCTATACAGATGGCAATCAGGATGTTCATCAGGATACTGCCCCACCCCCCATACAATCTCTGGAAAAAGTCCATCAATGGATTTGGTCCTGGTTTGGTCAAGGCTGACACCTACTGAATTACCTCAAGATGATTGTCTATCTCATGTTTGTGGTCAGAAATATATGAACAGCACTCTTCCTGGATTAAAGAGCATGTACCTCCTCTCACCGCTAGGGTGAAGTCGAGAGCCATGCAGTTTTGAAGCACTACAGTTCTCATGGCAGTCAGTTCATCAGTCACCAATTCTAGGGCAGAAAAGGTTGCATTACTCATTATTTTGAGAAGTTTAGACAAGTTTCTCAGTTCCCAGATTGATTTTGTTGCTGCATATGCTGGCAATACACCTACCCATGAAATGATGGTATCACCCAAGTCCATGTGTGACAGTCCATTTTTCCCTAAGCTCACAGCAAGATGGTTTTTCCAGCCCACATTGATTTGCCCCACTGGATTGACAGGCCTCTTGATTTCTCGTCAAACATTCCGGATTTTCCCTTGAGGTAAAACTGCTGTGTGTCGTATGGCCGGAACCAGGTACCCCAAATAACAACTGCAGGACCAATTCTCAGGTAACCACTTATATGCTTTCCTACCACATACAAAATAACAGTCTTCTACTTTGGTAGTAACTTTACTATGTCCTGGCTCTGGATGAAACATTTTCTTGTCTATCATAGACAGTTGTTTATAAAGGTCAGCGTTATGTTTTACTTCATCAGTTGTCCTATGCATCATTTCAACAAATGAATCATAGCTTGTGTTGCAATATGACCCTGTGTTATCAGTCTTATTGTAGCATCTATAAGGAACAGGCACATTGCAATTGCTCCAACCCACCTGAACTGTATCATTTTTGTAAAAACACAGTCCCCTTCTGTCGAACAGACAAGTGCAATGCTACTTTATCTTGTGATGTGACATCTGATGTATAATAGACTAAGTTTTTCCGGGTCTTGTTGGCTCCTAGGGGGACTGAAGTTAACAATAACCCCCCCGTATTCTGTTGGCAAAGCTGTGCAAATCCAGCAATTCGAAACATTGAAGGTCTCAGCATACACATATTTGATTGCCTGGTAAGTGCTGAAGTTTGGGTGCCACTCTGCGTACAACTCTGCATGCTTGTTCAGTCCAGTTTGTGTGGCTGAAAAAAGGAATGGCCACAACAAATAGATTATTGTCACTAGTACAGTCAGCAGGATGGTTATGCAATACTTCTGAGGAAATGGTTGTTCTGCATTCCTGTTTTCTCTGACTCTTCTGAATAGGTACATCTGGATCTTACTGAATCCTGTCATCTTTATTTCAGACACGTGTTCTTACTCTCTGCCCTAATAGGATCTCCAGCATCAATGGTTTCTTCACTGGGGTTGAGATGGATCAGTCCTATTGATCTGACCCCCCCTTTGTAGACAGACTTTGTGCTGAGGGCCCCGATGGAGAGGTAAGATTTTTGTCCAGTTCAAAGTTCTTAACAAGTTTGCAGTGCATCAGGTGGATCCACGAAGCTCGCTCTGCTATCTTGACTGCAGTGGGTGTCAAAAGAAGCACCTGGTAAGGACCTTCCCACCTTGGCGATGACCAATTCTTCTTCTTGATAACTTTTATCCACACCCAGTCCCCGTGTGTCACTACTGCCACTTCTGATGTCTCGGTTTGCTTTCTATCTGAAACAGAATTTGACTGCAACAGATGTTTAGAATTCATGACTTTCTTCATATATTCAGCTAGTGTAAAATCAGCTTCCTGGTCTGATGACATGAGAAGTTTCCACTGGGGTGTATAGTAAGCCCTTCCAAATAACTTTTCAAAAGGAGTCAATCCTTTTGCTGTAGGGACAGTTCTCATGCTCAACAGTGCCAGGGGTAAACAGTATAACCAGTTTTTTCCTGTCTCAACTATTAATTTTCTCAGTTTGTTTTTTAATATAACATTATGCCTTTCAACTAGCCCTGCAGACTGTGGATGGTATGCACAGTGATTTTTTAAAGAAATACCAAAATGCTTACTTAACTGCTGTATGGTTTGGTTTACAAAGTGTGTACCATTGTCACTGTAGATCCTTTCTGGAATGCCGAATCTAGGGATGATTTCTTTGACAAGTACTTTTGCCATTGTGGCTGCATCTGGATTTTTGGTTGGAAAGGCTTCCACCCATCTGGAAAACATATCTACAATGACAAGACAATACTTCATATTTTCACATTTGTTCAATTCTATGAAGTCCATACAGATAATGTGAAATGGATATTGTGGTGTAGGGAAACTCCCTTGCTTGGGCTTTAACGCCCCCTGTGCATGATGTTTGTTACAAATCTGACACGTCAAACAAAATTTTTTAGAGTAGTTTGTAAATCCATACGTTGTGAACACCTGGTTCACCAGCTGTACCACCCCCCCCTGTTGAGACATGGCACTGCCCATGGCTCAACAAAGCTGCATATCTAAACAAATTAGATGGTAGTATCGGTTTCCCTTCTCTAGAGATGTACAGCCCCTTTTCGAGAATTGCTCCTCGTTTTACCCATCGCTGTTTTTCAGCTTGCATAGTGAGTGTCTGCATTGTTTTTAACATTTCTAAGTCTAAAATCTCAGAGGGTTGTAATTCCTCATTTAAAAGAAATACTTCTGTAGCTGCTTGTTTTGCAGCTGTATCAGCTCTTGCATTACCTTTTGAAATCCTATCTTGTTGCTTGGTGTGAGCTGTGCATTTACAAATGGTTACTTTCTGAGGTAACTGAATAGATTCTAAAAGATCTAAAATAAACTGTGCATGATTTATAGGTTTGCCAGTAGATGTTATCATTCCGCAGTTTTTCCACTGTTGTGCAAAAACATGTACAGTAGAAAAAGCATACTGGCTGTCAGTAAAAATGTTTACACATTTACCCTTTGCTAAGGTACATGCCCATGTCAAGGCAATCAATTCTGCTGCCTGTGCAGATAAGTTGTGTGGTAAAGGTTTTGCTTCTATAATCCCAGTATCAGAAACTACTGCATATCCTACTAGGTTCTGTCCTGTAGGACCCCTTTTGCAGGAGCCATCCATGTAGTATGTCACCTTGGCATCATCCAAGGGGACATCCGTGAGATCTTTTCTAGGTAGTGTCATTTGCTCAATTACCTGCAGGCAGCGGTGCGGTGTACCATCTGCAGAGGTTGGGAGCAGAGTGGAAGAGTTTAAAGTTGTGCATCGCTCAATTGTCATGTGAGGTTGGCTCAACAATATAGTCATACAGGAAAGATGCCTAGTAGGGGAAAGATATGCCACCTTTTCCTGAAGTAAAATAATTGCGACTGCATGAGGCACTCTCAAAGTGAGAGGGTGGAACAAGACTACTGAGGCTGAATCCTGTATTGCCATTGCAGCTGAAACTACTGCTTGTACACAGTGGGGTAAGGATCGTGCCACTGGGTCTAGTTATGATGAATAGTAAGCAATGGGGCATCGCTTATCCCCATGCTGTTGTGTCAGTACTGATGTCATGTAACCCTGCTTACAATCTACAGTCTGGAAAAAATGTTTATGATAGTTTGGTAACCCCAGAACTAATGAGGACGCTATTAACTGCTTCAGTTTACAGAAAGCAGATTCTGCTTCTGGTGTCCATTGTAATAAATCCTGCAGTGCCATAGGCTTCTTATATATAAGGTCAGTTAGTGGTGCAGATTCCAAAGCATAGTTTGGAATCCAGCTCCGGCAAAAATTAGTTGTACCCAGGAAGGACATCATTTCCTTCTTGGTAGTGGGTTTTGGTGCTTGCAAAATTGCTACCTTTCTGTCCTCATCTAATGTTCTGCCTTCTTTGGATATTACATATCCCAGGTATTTAACTTGTTTTTTCCAAAGCTGCAGTTTATTCTTATTTACCTTATGTCCTTCAGTGGCTAAGAATTGTAGAAGTGCTATGGTATATTTTCTACAATCCTGCTAGGTGGGGCTGCCAGTAAGATGTCATCAACATAAAGTAAAATCTGACTGCCTCTTGGTGGGGTGAATCCTGCCAAGTTGCTTGCCATTTCCTGTGAGAATATTGTTGGACTTTGACAATATCCCTGTGGTAGTCATGTATATATATACCTTTTCCCCTGAAATGTGAATGCAAACCAATACTGGCTGTCAGGGTGTATCGGTATCGAAAAGAATGCATTGCTGATATCTACCACAGAAACGTACTTCTGCTGAGGTTTTAAATCTTTCAACAGGGTGTGTGGGTCTGGCACCGTGGGTGCCCTTGGTATTACTGCATCATTTACAGCTTGTAAATCTTGGACCATACGCCATTCTCCATTTGCCTTTTTGACTGGAAACAAGGGTGTGTTACTTGGTGAATCAGGAGATTCTACTAGTACCCCTCCTTTAAGTAAGGTTGCTATAATAGGCTTTATCCCTGCCTCTGCATCTTTTCTTAAGGGATACTGTCTTTTTTGTGGTATGAATGCTGACTTTGGCGTGATAGTAACTGGTCCCGCTGTACGAATGAGTCCTACATCTGATTTTCCTGTTGACCAGAGGGTCTCTGGTATATTTCGTAAGGCATTTTCTTCCTCCTTCAACAGGAGTGTCAATCAGCTGTCCTCACCAGACTGTATGTGCACAGCTGGGTTGGTCTGAGTTATCCAATTTAACTTCTATATTTGTATTCCTTGTTCTGACAGTTGTAGCTCTGTCTGTTTTTCCCATCTCGTGACTTTTTCTCCTAGGTCTGCCCATTCTATATTTCTGTTTTTGGTTAAGCTAACATGTGGTAATCGATTTGATTTATAAAGTGCAAAGAACTCCTGGGGCAATGAACAGCTGGCTACACTGTTCTCTTCTGTGTCCCAGTACAGGTTATGCAATATCAATCTATTTGCATGATTCTTAAATAATTCTTGCTCATATTCCTTATCAGGTCCTGGTGTATTACAATAATACAGGGTACAGTGCAACAGTCGTTGCTTATCAATGTCAAGGGAGGGGAATTTGTTGATGGCTACATTCATTAACTCTTCAGTTGCAGTCCCTGGACCAGTCATAACCAAGTCCTGGCTGTACCAATAAAACATTTCACCCTCCGATTGCACTGCAAAGGTATCAATTTGTCGCTGTGCTCCCATACCCTGCATGGTTGGGACTACTGCTATACCAAATAGCTGCATGAGGTCTCTGCCCAAGAGGTTTACTGGGCATTTTGCAGAAACAACAATTTTCCTTTTTTGTGTCAATCCTGAAACTGGATCACTTATTGCAATGTTACGGGAGAGTGGCTCCCGATACAGCTGTCCATTAGCTGCTTTGACCAGTATGTAATCAGGTGTCTCTGTGTTTTCTGGCAGTTTGGAGGGATGTATCAGGGTTCATGATGCCCCCGAGTCACACAAGAATTTGACTTCCCTTCCTTCTACCAAGAGTGTAACTTCCGGTTTCATGTCTGCTAAATAGAGCTCCAAGCTCAATAAAGCTAGGTCTAATATTTCATCTTCTTCTTTGTCACTAACTTCCTGCACTTCCTCTACTCCCTCTATCACATTCTCATTTGTCCCTTCTTCGCTAGCCCAATCTAGTGATTCCTGACTACCATATAGTTAGTCCTCACCCTCCTTGTCTTCCGTTGTTGCCTTCTTGTTTTTCTTGCAATCCCTTGCCAAATGTCCCTTTTTACCGCATTTAAAACATTCTTCCCTTTTATTTCGCCCTTCAAAGTCCTCTGATCGTTGATCAGATTGTTTGTTTCCCTGTGCATTTTTCTTGCCCTTTTTCCCAGACTGTACTACATAAACTTCTGCTCCATCTTCTACAGAAAATATTTGAGCTTTCTTTTTCTTTTTGCTATTAAAATGCCTTTCGGCATGTCGAGCATATTCAAATAATGATTGTAATCTGCTTGTATGATGATCTACCATGTGCTTTGTAATAAAACTGCTTATAGGTGCAATACTTCCCTTTAAAAATGCATTCTTTAACTGCTGTTCATATGGAGAATCTTGTGTTTGATCTTCAGGAACCTGCATTCCACAGTGGTTATTAAAACACTCTAATAGTCTGGCATAATACCAGTCAATAGTTTCACCTTCTTGTTAGATGCATTGATTAATGCAAGTCCAGTCTGCCCTAGGTTTCCATTTTTCAGAGATGCGGTCTGTAAGACCTTTTACTCTGGTATCTAATTCTGCACTGCTATGTGGGAGGGGTCTTTGTGCAGCATCACGGGGATTCCAGTTCCCACTAGTCATATGCCAATCTGGCCCAACAATTTGTCTAACCACCTTTTCTACGTCTTCTCCGTTCAAGTTATAATTCAGCCTCATTCCTTGTAAGTCTTCAGAGAATTTTCTAAAATTAACTTTTGGATGGGGAATTCCCTCAGTGGCTTTCCGGATGTCTTCCAGAGTCCAAGGTCTATACACTAAAATAGTTGGGTCCTAATTGTCCTGACCTGCCTGAGGGTTGGGTACTTCTATAAGTGGGCATATTTCTTCTCCTTCATTTATAGATCGTGAATTTTTAACCATTTGCCATAACCCGATGCCTTCATTTGAGTTACCTGCCTTTGTTCAAGACCTGGTCTCGATGGGATCTCTAATAAACGGTTTTATTTTCATAATGCCTCTATCTTTAGTGACTACAGGATATCGTGAGGGTGGACAAACCTGTTCACTTGCTTCATATTCCGGTAAGGGAGGCGGAGGTGCTGATGCTATTACTAAGTTATTGTCCTCCTTATCTAAAAACATTGCTTTTGAATTTTTGTTCTTTTGTTCCCTACGGTTTACTTCCTCAATCCACCTGTGTGCCTGAGGAATTCCTAATTTACGTTGCTTTTTTACCCGACCTTTGGAATCAGTTTTGAGCTGTTTGACAAGTTTGATAAGCGAGGATTTTTCTAATTTTCCGTCGAATTTGTACTTATTAACCCATTTTGAATAATATTTAATATTGTCGGCGTGCTGTGACTGCATGCATTTTGCGTCTTCTGTTAGTGTATTTTGGGGTCTTTTTGTGCAATTATTACCCATTTTGTTCTACCCTTTTATCGTTACGTAACTTCTCTTATTTTTTAATGTGGTACCACGGATTTTGTTATAGTCTCTTTAGAATGACTGCCTACTTATTCTCTTTCTCCTGATCTATGACAAGACAGTAATCTTTTTTGTCCCTGACTTGTAAGAAAAATACAGTCTAACAAAAACAATACACATCTAGTCCCTGATCTAAAACAGAAAACAGGAAAAAGTAGATTCACCTTACCTGAGCCCACGTGATTGATCACCAATTCACGGAGACCCGTCCTTCAGTCGCAGATCAGAAAGTGGCTGGCCTCTTTTGAACGACAATTCAGTCGGAGGGCTTTTCAGATAAGAAGAACCGATTTGGTTTCTTCCCCATACGGTTTCAACCACCTGGCCCATCTGGTCTGAGGTGAAGAGAGGGTTCCGGTCCAAAGGACCAATCTGTCAAAGGAAAAAACTTCAAAGACCAATTCACGTTAGGTTCAAGCAAGGCACCCTT
>NC_056743.1:777504024-777534024 GCF_019279795.1 Protopterus annectens | reverse complement strand
TCACAACCCTGAAACCTTACCCAATTCCCTCAGTGATCACTCCCCTATAAAAGTCACTAGATTCACTCCTCATATTAACAGACCTCATAGATACATAACCTGCAGAAAACCATCCAGCTTCTGCCCTAATACCTTTAACACTCTTCTCACCAGAATCAACTGGACCCACCTTAACGAGTTCACTCTAGATGATGCAGTTCTATCATTTAGCACTATCTTTGTTGGCATACTAAACTATCTTGCACCTCTTCGCACTATTAGAGTAAAGTCCAAGACATTCCCATGGCTCTCTAAGACAACCCACACCTTTATAAAAAAGAGGGATAGGCTGTGGAAATATTGGATAAACTACAAGCTCCCCTCTGACTGGCAAAAGTATAGAGAACTTAGAAACCAGACAAAAAACGCAGTGCTAAAGACAAAAGGGAATTTTACTTCAACCCTCCTACAGCTCTAAAATCTAATCCCAAGAAATTCTGAAATTTAATTAACCGCATACTGCATCCTGGGAATCCCACCTTCCCTAATCCCTACCCAAATAGGATACCTGGAGACACTGCCACTATCTTTAATGCCTTCTTTATAGAATCCATTACAAAGATGGTAAATACAAACCCACCAGTACCCAAAGACTCAAATCACTCAGTCTCATCTTCATGTTCCAACCGCTCTAAACCCTTTTCTTTCCAACCTGTATCTACTACTTATTTTAAAATTCTACACTCTAAACTTAAACCATGCTCAACCTTTGCTGATAATATTCCTTTCTATTTCCTCCAGCAAGCAGCTTATTCACTTGCCTAGCCTGTATCTATACTGATTGACTGCTCTATCACTGAGTCTAAAGTTCCATCTATCTGGAAAAAATGTTATACATTGCCTAACCATAAAGGAGGAAACTCCCATAAAATCTCTAATTTCAGACCTATTACCATCCTGTCACCCCTCTCTAAAATACTTGAATCATACATACACAAGCAAACACTACAATATTTGTTACAAGAAGACCTACGTACTACCACTCAGCATGGATTCCGCCCTAAACCCAGTACAACTACTGCGCTGATCTCTTTTACTAACACCATATCTCTAGCTCGTGATAACAATAAACTTGTTTCCTGTCTACTCCTAGACCTTTCTAAAGCCCTTGATACCATCTCTCACTCTCTACTTCTGAATAAACTGACTAGTCTTAATTTCTCTCCCACTACTATCGCTTGGTTTTCCAGCTATCTCTCCAACCGATCATAATCAGTGAAGTGGCTTTCAGCACTCTCTCTCCCCTTCCCATAAAAATGGGTGTACCTCAAGGTTTTATCCTGGGTCCACTGCTATTTAATATCTTTACCAATCTACTCTATACTTCCTGCTCCCAGTCATTTCTGGTAAACTGACTCTACTGTAATTACCATCTCTGACTCTCCCTTAGGCCTCATCTCTCAAACTCAAGATGCTTTTACATCAATCGAAACCTGGCTCTCCAATAACCAATTAATCCTAAACCCTAAAAAAACAAACTCCTGTTTCTCCCTTAAAAATCTTATCCATCTCAAATCCACTTTTACTATTCTGTCTCTCAGCAAGACACCAATAGTAGCTGAATCTAGCACCAAACTCTTAGGTGTCACTATCGATGATCAACTTAAATTTGACTTGCACATTAATAACTGCATTAGGAAGACTCATCAAAAACTAGGCCTCCTTTATAGAAACAGAAAGTTTCTTACCAACAAAGCCAAAGTAACCCTATCTCATAACTATCTATTACCTAGTCTTCTTTATGGATCATAAATCCTTACAAACCTTAATGCTACACTTCTTGCTAAACTTAACATATAACAAGATAGCCAGATTTGCTGCCCAACATACTTATACAACTCATCACTGTGTCTCACTTAAATACTTAAACTGGCTCGAGCTATCCAACCTGCTCCTTCTCTCTCAGTTTCAGATTATACATTTTATTCTATATCAACCTTTCTATTGCCCTACCCTATTTTCCTGTATATCCCACTATACTCCCACTAGATCACTTCGCAGCTCTGACCAAGACTTACTAGTTATCCACAAACCTAGGACTAAAATGGGTAGCAACCTTTATAGCTATCATCCTACCATTGCCTGGAACAACCTTCCACTTCAAATTAGACTAATAACTCATCCCAAACAATTTAAATTGGCTGTAAAGGAGCACCTAAAAGTTTTCTGGTCTTGCCACTGTACTCATCCGCCATAATCTGTCTCCGCCATATATAAACTTCCTCATCATTTGTCCACTTTCTTCCTCCTCTGTCCTCACATATCAGGCTCTAACTTACTTCTTTTTCCTATCCCTTAGCCTAGCTCCTACATACCTCCCCTCTTCTCTCACTTCCTATAACTAAAATTAAATGGAACTAACACTACATGGCTTTATGAATATGTTAGAAGGCAGTAAGAATGTCTATTAGTCCATTTGTCTTTCATTACCTGTAGTATTGACATTTTACTTTTAAAATAATCATAACTTGTATAATGCTGCATATAGCAGCATAAACTGTAATTGCCTCTGTAATTGTTTTTACTTGCTATTATATAATGTTTCTGGAGCTTTTCTCCCTGGGCCTCCAATGAAAAAGGGCTATTTTGTAGGTCAGTCGGACTTATCCCGGTCAACAAATGTAAAATAAAATAAAACATGAGGAGGATGAGGAAATAAAAAAGTTCACCTAGATAAAGGTGAGTCAGCAAGTTGAAGATGATGATTCCTTACATTTCTCTGATTATGGCACAGCCCATAGACAGACATTCTCTGTAAAATTGTTTCCAGTGTTCCCAAGGAAAATAATTTCATTATCATAAAAAGTCCAATAACTGACTAGAAAAATGGGGAGTACCTAGGCCTTAAACCAGAGACCATTGTTGGATGGTTGAGATGATGAAAAGTAAAATCAGCAAGAATGTAACAGCAAGAAATAACTGTAAAATGTTATTACTATAAGATAGTTTGTACTTGAGGACTGTATGACTGCAAGAAGTAGAAAAAAAGACTGAAAGTCTGTGGACAGTGTTAAAATGATGGTAGAACTCTGAAGCATAACTCCTACTTTGTCATTAATGTTTAGAATGATAATGAATGAACTAATTTTTTGTTGCTGCTTGTTTGTTTCTTGAGAATATTTATTGCAATGAATACTCTAGGAAATTATGCAATAAAAGGTCATTAGTATCCCAAAATGTTCATACAGATTGGACAGGCCAACCAGAATGCCCAATATAAATCGAACATACATCAATAGAAAGAAGTCTGGCTGCTGATCACTGAGTGGCCAGACTTTCTATTGGTATATGCTGAGGGACAGAGCAAATTGAGAAAAATCTGGTTCATTTGGCAAAACTAAAGAAACAGGAACATACCCCATTGTCCTTGTATTTCTGTGCTGTCCCTATTAAAACCTTATGTTTTAAACAGTGGAAAAAATGGCAAAAAAGAGTTTATTTTCTCTATTTCTTCTTCCATGCAAGTGTGGGAATGCAGATCCCTTATGCATGCACAGTACATCAGCCTACAGAAGGCAGTACAAAAGAAGGCTTAAGTGCTGTTATACAAAGGCATTATTTAAGAAAGATAATCAATTTATTTCTTAATTATGACATTATATAATAGAAATAATCCACTCCTGTATGTGGATATATCAGAATTTACCCTGTGTTGGCTTTGTTTAATCAGTCTGGCTTCATCCTCGTGATTAGGGCACACTGACTGCAAGTAAATACAGATATACCCACACGCCGTCCTGGATTATTGTTTAATTATGATATGGGATTAAATGTGGATAAGAAACCACTATTGCATACACAATCAACTTGTCTGTAAGTTACACATTGGAAAATCTGTAAAAAGCGGAAGAATGAGGAAACCAAGACAAGTCACAAACGGAAATATTTGCAGAAGACTTAAATATGCCAACGTTTGATGAAGCTCAGGAAATATCTAAATGGGAGGGAATAAGGTAAAGTAGTGATAAATAATGAACCATTAGGGGAGTCTGCAGGAGCAGATGATATTCCTTTGGAAGTCTGAAATGTTGGAGGAAAGAACATGATAATAGTTTAGAAAGATTTGTTTAGCAATATTCTAAAAGGAAGGACAATACCTGTATATTGGAAAGAAAGTTACAGAAGTGGTATTACCAAAAGAGAGCAAGTACCCTTTAAAGCTATCTTCATATCGACCAATTTCAATCCTGAATCATGATTATAAAGCACTTCTGTCTATAATAGCTAAGAGATGCCTAAGTTTTCCCAAAACTGATAGATCTGGATTGATATGGTTTTGCGGAGGAGAGACAAATGTTTCACAACATTAATAAAACATTGAAGGTACAGAGAGACGCAGAGTGCTTGAAAACATTGCTGTTAGTGGGTTTTGATTCAGAGAAAGCATTCTAGGGATGTATCTTGCATTTTATGAGTAGGATAATAGTGCTATTTGCATTTCCTGATAGAATAAAGAAGTTAATAGGGAAGATAAATAAAGGTTCAGATGCAAAAATCAAGGTCAGAGGGTTGTTCTATAATAAGTTGAATTTGATTTATATTTAGAGATATTAGTAAAGAAAATAAGGTGCTCACATATTCAAAGACATAACTGGTATGGTAAGGTACTCAAGAAAAATAGCCTTATTTATAGGTGATGTTATTCTGTACTTGATAAATCTAGAAACACGATATTTCAGTATTGTGGAACATTTTGTGAGAGTTTCACTTTTTTTTCAGAATGTAAAATAAATCAAGCTAAGACAATATTTATAGAGGTAAAATATGTTCCCACGGGTTTGTATGACTTCATCAAATTTTCAGAAACTTGAAATTCATATGGTCGACACCATATGATCGAGTTTCCGAAAACTTGAAACAAAAGAAAAAAAAAACAAATCTACGTTTTTTGTTTGGGAGGCAAGCCTCATTAGACCCCCTGAAAATTATGTATACCAACTGTAGTGGAGAAAAAGGTAAATACCCTGATTCTCCACTGTACCACAATCTACATAGAACTGCTTCAAAGGGGATTTTACCCCTTTTCACACTGTAGTGCGATCTCAGACTTGGTAAAAATAACTTGCAGTTTTTTTTTTTTATTTCGGGTTTTCAGAAACTTGGTCATATAGTCTTGACCATATGCATTTCAAGTTTCCAAAAACTTGAAATCATATAAACCTGTTCCCACATTTGAATTGGTTCAATAGCACTCATATGGAGACATATTAGGATGAAGTTTTTAGTGTTATGGATTAAAGCAGATTCTGTTATGACAGCTAAGGCTATGAGAAGACACTAAGCAAAACATACAATGGAGAAAGTGGAAGCTCTTGACTTTAGATATGAAAATGAGGTTTTATCAGTGACTTTGTTTCTAGTCATTTTAATGCTATATTTAGGTCAGGCATATTTTTATCAACTAGACAAGAAGCAGTGGAATACAATTTAGAATTTAAGGAATTTATATTGGAAGGAAAGAGGGCAACACTTAAGTGTAGTACATTGTTCCCCCCACAGAACAAGGTGGTTTAGAATTACCATATTTGAAAGGATACTGTAAAGTTGCATGGTTAAGCACCTTGTCCATAGCACAAGCAAAATATTACAAATCAAAGTTTTGAGAAATTATTTTGAAATTGGGGAAAGGAGATCATAAAATAAGGAGAGAGTAGGATTTGCAAACCCTTAAGGAGAACATTAACAACCATGCAATATCACATTTACAGAATGACTGAAAGCATTTTGAGAACTATACAAACAAAGGAACAGTGAGACAATATTTCACCAGTAAGGATGACTGCACACATGGAGAAAGAAAACAGGCAGTAAAGAAATGGAATTGATTGGAGAAAATTAAAAAAGTAACAAAGACATTGTTACCAAATAACAAGGGAGGGAAAAGCCATATAGTGAGATGAGACCAAGTAAAAGTATGGACTGCTTGAAGCAAACTGCCTTCCATTTCTGAGATTAAAAACAGAGTATAGGCAGAGAGGAAGTGAGAGGGGAGTGTAAACAAAAGACCCACTCTGGTTGATCTATAAGAGAAGCTTAAGTTTAAAAAGTAAAATTAGTAGGGCATATAAAAGTGATGTATGAAAATTATAAGAATTAATAAGAATATGTTGGAAAAGACTGGAAAAAAAGAATGGAAAGGCAGCATACAAAACAACAATGGGATGATATTTGTTTGTCTCTCAAGCATGCAGCAGACTCTAGAAGGTTTAGGATTTTTTGCATTATATTGTTGCATAGGTATTTTATTCTCCAGGAAGACTTCAGAGGATTTTTCCACAAGTAGTCAGCAAATGCTGAAGGGAGAAAGAGGGGTTCTTGAGCATGTGTTTTTTGGGAAAGCAACAGTTGGTAGATTTTAAAAATTCCGTACACAGTACTTTATCAGAAATGTTGGGGAGAAATTATTGTAACTATAAAAAATTTTTTGAGCTATAAGACCTTACCATAGTTTCATAGGTGTTTACTAGGCTAATGACCACAAGGGCCTTTTTAAGCCTAGCCATGCATTCCAAATCTCTGACAAGTTCTGATACCATTGAGAAGTGTAAGCAGGGGTTTGGGAGATGAACCATTTACAGGTTACCTGTGTCCATTAGAGACATAGGTGCCAAAAAAGGGATGGATTTCCAATTTTCCATCCATTTGTCCAAGTTGCACTTGAATTGTATTAGGGAGGAACTCTGCTTCACATGGATGGGGTAGCCTGCTCCATAGACGCAGTAGTCTCTGGGATACACAACTATCTTTCTAGCAGGACCTATTTATATCACAGGCAAGGTTTAAGTCTTTAAAATTGATAATTCTGGTGCTGTTTGTTTTGTGGATATGCAGGAGGTCCATCAGAGTGGGGTCTGACAATGTCCTACATGCCAGCCATAGATCTCCCCTCAAAAGCCTGTAGGAGACAAAATACAGGGATAGGGCCTTGAGGCGGTCTGCATATGACATTTTCCTTATGCCCTGTATTCTTTTAGTGAGGAACATCTGTGGACATTCCAATTGTTGGATATGCCTGCTTAGGTAAATACCAAGTTTAATACTTTTTGCTGCTGAAAACGCAATTGCTACAAAAGGGTAATCAAAATCTTGAGAAAATGTAACTGAATTATTGAATTTAAAGAAGGTAAATTAATTGGAGGTTGGATCTTAAGAAAAGGGAAGGAGCAAACTACATATAAATAAATGAAATGTGTGGGAACAATACATGCAGAATAAGGTTCGGGTAGAGGAGGATGAGGAGTGAAATTCCAGGCAGGCATGATGTGAGCAATCCATGAAATACTAAAGTAAATTATACCTGCTAAGAAAGAAAATATATATGTATAATGCATAAAAAAGAAAATGTTTGTAATGGATTGTTTTCTTTTTAATAACAGTATGTGCACCCATGTCACTGTTCATGGTGTGAAGTTAATAAAGGTGTTAAAATAACTAAATGATTAAGAACTGCTTAGGAAGAGAACTGTTTCTGATCTTCTAAATGGTAAACTACTTAAGAACAGAACAAATTAAGAGCTGCTTAAGAAATTAAGAACTGCTTAAGATGAGACATGTTCAGGGATTGCTTAAGAGGAGAATTGCCTAATAACTGCTTGAAAAGAGTGCATAAGAGTTGCTTAGAATAAGAACAGTTGAATTCTCTAAGAAGATATGCTAGAAAAATAGTTGAGATGGATTGCTTGACAGATCTGCTTAAAAGAAAAAGAAGTTTAAACTTTGCTTAAAATGGGCCTGTCTGTACGTATGAATAGCAACTTTCATACTTTTGTGTATCTGTGTGTAAGGACATGTTTATGCCTTTATCATTATGTGCAAGTGTGTGAGTCTGGTTGTCTATGTGAATATGTAAATCAGAGAGGCAGTGTGTGTGTGTGTGTGTCTTGGTAGACTCCTATGCAACAGCATTGTGTGGGTTGAACACTTAATGCAGTTATTTCAAATGCTTACGGGTCTGATTTAGAGATGTGCAAATGAGCCACTAGTTAGCTTTTACTCAAGGTAATTCTTGCATGTGTCTGAATGGCTAGTTAGTTCCAGAGTACTGAGTACAACGTCAAAGCCCTAGTAATTCTAAGGAGCTGACTTCTCTGAGTATTACTGCTTCAGAACTGCTTGGGAACTGTTTAGATCAGAACTATCTATGAACTACTCCCGAAGAGAGCTGTTTAAGATCTGATTGTCAAGATAACTGCTTCATGCATGCTTAAGAGAAGAGCTACTTGGACATGCTTGTGAGACCTGTTGACAGTTGTTTGAGGAGAATTCCTTCATAACTGCTTAACAGTTGTGTAAGAATGACTTAAGATAACTGTTTAAGATACAAGCTGCAAAAAAGATGCTTAAGAATGTACAGTTGTATAAGTTAAACTTATCATAACAGCAGATTTTCAAATTATCACTTCTGCAGTAACTTAGGCTATATATGCATTATATTCTGCTAAAGATATAACACCTGGCCAGCTTCCTAGGATTTGGGGCACCTTTCAAGTACCTAAAGCATTAGTCAACTCGAGCTGAGCTGACTAAAACACAGGTTTGGGTGCCAAACCTTCAGAACTGTTATGCCAACAGAGAGTAGGAGGCTGAAATCCAGAGAAGGACAAAACTGGGGAAAATAATAATAATAATAATTGTCCACATTCTGGCATTAAAACCTACAAATAAATGGTGGAGGAAGGGAGTGAATACCGCAGCAGTGATCATTCAAGCATCTGTTATGATACATTTGCTTACATAAATGTACTATGTTCTACACATTCACATTAATCACTGTTCTGGTATGGGGAGATTACCATAGCTTGTATTGACTTGGGGGGGGGGGTAAGGAAGCACTGGGGTCCATTAGTCCCTGGAGAAAGGTCTGATTAAAGCTTGCCCTACACCTAAGAAGGAATTTAACTTGTAGTGTTTTGGAAAGGTATGCACAGACAACCAAGCTACTACTACTGGAATACAACCCTTTCTAAAAAGCCACAGATGAAGCCAAGGCCTTCGTAGAGTGAGCCTTGACCTATCCTGAAACAGTATTGTGGTGGTGGGTGCAACAAAAGTAAGAGACAGTCTTTAGGAAACAGTCTAAAATGACACAGGTTGTCACCTTATCTTCTTTCGGCTGCTCCCGTTAGGGGTCGCCACAGCGGATCATCTGTTTCCATTTTTTCCTGTCCTGTGCATCTTGCTCTGTCACACCAACCACCTGCATGTCCTCTCTCACCACATCCATAAACATTATCTTAGGCCTTCCTCTTTTCCTGTTACCTGGCAGCTTCTTCCTTAGCATCTTTTTCCCAATATACTCTGCATCCCTCCTCGTCCAAACCAATGTAATCTTGCCTTTCTGGCTTTGTCTCCAAACCTTCCAACCAGGGCTGACCCTCTAATATACTTATTCTTAATCCTGTCTACCCTCGTCACACCCAGTGCAAATCTTAACATCTTTAACTGCCACGTCCAGCTCTGACTCCTACCTTTTTGTCAGTGCCACTGTCTCCGACCCATATAACATAGCTGGTCTCACTACCCTCTTGTAGACCTTCCCTTTCACTCTTACTGGTACTCGTCTGTCACAAATCACTTCTGACACTTTTCTCCACCTACTCCATCCTGCCTGTACTCTCTTTTTCACCTCTCTTCCACACTCACCATTACTCTGCACTGTTGTTTCCAAGTATTTAAACTCATCCACCTTCACCACCTCTACTTCCTGCATCCTCACCATTCCTCTATCCTCCCTTTCATTCACACACATATATATTCTGCCTTAGTCCTGCTGATCTTCATTCCTCTTCTTTCTAGAGCAAATCTCTACCTCTCCAGGGTCTCCTCCACCTGTTCCCTACTCTCACTACAGATCACAATGTCATCTGAAAACATCATATATTATTATTATTTATTTATTTATTTATTACATTTGTTGACTGGGTATGTCTGACTGGGCCAGAGGCCCATTTACAGCAGAGACCCGGGGAGAAAAGCTCCACATTACTATCTTACAACAAGCAAACAAAAACATAGTAACAGTATACATTAGTACAATAGAATTATTTTACAGCATCTTGAAACAGTACAAAGTGAGGTCCTTTTTACTAGTGGATACCCAGGGGGGAAAACTCCACAGCAGTACAACACACACAAGTTGTAGTAAATATAATACGATCAGTAGAACTGTACAATTACTGTTGCAGGAAACAACCCAGTAGCAGTAAATAATCAGAAGGACTGTGCAAGAGTAAACATTAGATAGTATAGAAGTTAAAGTTTAGAAAAGGAATGTTAGATGGTCTGGAGAAAGGTAACTAAAGGTAGGGAAGTAGATTAACCTGGGGAGAGGCAGGAGCACAGCCAGTGGCTGGTGAGGTGTTCCTTTAGGAGAGATTTGAACTGGTTATGTACTGGATTTTTTGTTGTGTCTGGAAGGGAGTTCCATAGTTTGGCTATTCTGTGTGAATAGAGGGCATTGCCATGTTGGTTGTGGGAGTTGGATACTTTTAGTAGGAGTTTGTTGGAAGATCTGAGGGATCTGCTATTAGTAATAGGTTGAATTAAAGAGGTGATAGCAGGGCAGTAGTTGGGGTGGTAGATTATTTTATGGGTTAAGGATAATTGATTGAGAGATAGAAGGTTGGTGACCTCTAACAAGTTTAATATTGAAAGAGCTGAGCAGTTGTGGGATCTGTGTGGGTGAGTAGTGGCACATTTAGCAGTTTTATGGTAACATGATTCTAGATTGTTGAGGTCAGATTTTTAAGGGTTAGTAAATATGAGAGCACCATAGAGTAGGCTAGATAGGTGTGTGTGAGCTGTGGCTAGCCTGGCATTGGGAGTTAGGAATGGTTTGGCTCTGTATAGGGAACCTAGTTTGATGTGCACTTTTCTGATGGTTTGGGCAATATGTATGTCAAATTTCAGGTTGTCATCTATGGTGACATCTAAAACTTTTGTGTGGTTAGTGGGGGGTACTTATGGTACCATATGCAGAGGTGATTGATAGTAGAGGCTGGGAAGTTTTGGGATTTTTGGTACTAAAAGCTATGATTTTGGTTTTGTTGGGATTTAAAATGAGTTGGTGTTGGGAGAGGTAGGTTTCAATGTCCGAAAAAGAAGATTGCATTTTAGTTGGAGCTCTTGAGATGAGGGGGCAGAGCAGATAAGGGTAGCATCATCTGCATACTGCATTATGGAGGCATGTTTGGTTGCTGTACTGAGATTGCTTGTGTATATGATGAAGAAAAGTGGACCGAGAATTGAACCTTGGGGTACACCCATGGAGATGGGGAGTAGAGGGGAGTGAGAGTTTTCCCACTTTGTAGGTTGTTCACAGTTGGAAAGATAGCTGTGGAACCAAGTTAGTGAGGGTAAACTAAGGCCATAGGAAAATAGTTTATTTAATAGAAGCTGGTGGTATACGGTGTCGACATTTTCAGACATGCCGAGAAATATGGAAGACAAATGCTGGCCTTCATTCATGAGATGGTGGATTGTGTTAGTGAAGGTTAGGAGGGCAGTGCTGGTATTATTCTTTGGTCTGAAACCATGCTGAGAGTTGGAAAGGAGGTTATTGTTAAGAAAGTAGGGATATGGGCTGATTATGGATGCATTTTTCCAAAATGTTTGCGAGGGGGGAAAGTATGGCTGTGGGATGATAGTTGGTTAGTTCTTTGGAGTGGCAACCTTTGTGAAGAGTTATAATATGAGATATTTTCCATATGAGTGGGACATAATGTTCTTTGATAGAGCGGTTGATTAGGATAGAAATGGGGTACGCAATTGAAGGGGCTGCAAGTTTTAGAAATTCATTAGGGACTGTATCTGCAGCTGTGCAGCATGGTTTGATTTTGGACAAGATATTTTTTTATGTACTTAGTTTTTATGGGTGGAAGGAGAAGAGGCTATGATTGTCTATGGTTGGGGTGGGGACAGTTAGTGGCTGGGTTGATTGATTGTCTAGAAGGGAGGTGACAGTGTTGATGAAATTGGTATTAAATTGAGTAGAGATAGGGACTGAGTTGTTTGAGGTAGCTGGTGGGGGGGTAGAGGTACATCCTGGGTATGGAAGTTGGTTGATGGAAAGCCAGAATTTTTTTAGGTTGTTTTGGTTGTTTTGATGATAGGATAGGAAGTATACTTGTCTCTTTTTATTTGTTTTTTGTTAAATTTCTTAGTTGTTGATAGTTAATGAGGTCAGCTTTATCTTTGGATATATGATAATCTGACCAGGCTTTCTCTCTACTTCTCATTAGTAGTTTGGTGTCTTTGAATAGCCATGGGAGGGTCTTGCTCCTAATATGAACTTTTCTGGTAGGAGCTAGATTATTAAGAATTGTAAGGAAGATTTTGTTGGAGTACTGAACAGCATCATCTAAATGTAGGTGCGTAAGAGGGGACAAGTTGCATTGTTGCAGTAGAAGTTTGAAAGTAGTAGGAGAGAATTTTTTTGGATGTGATGTATTTGTAAAGGATGTTGTTTTGGGTGCACACTCATTTCCTTTAAGGAAAGGTAGGATAGTGGTCACTGAGGGAGTCAGGTAAGCACCCGGCTAAGAAGCCTAGGTTAGGTTTTTTAGGATCCAGACTAATGTTGACTGTTAGAGCATTAGTCAATAAAAGTTGGGAAGTTTATTGTTTGGGTAAAGTTAAAGAGATTAATAAAGTTGGATGGATTATTAGTAGTACAAGAGTGCCAATCTAAGTTGTAGTCTCCAAGAACAATAGTTTCTTGGGTGAATTTAGTGGTTGCCCAGGAAAGCTGATGGTCTATAGTGGGGAGGTAGGTGGTGGTTATTATTATTATTGCTTTGTTGGGGTTGATTTCAAGGCAGGTAAGTAGTATTTCAGAGTTGGGTAGAGTGGGACGAGTACAGTTTAGTTGAGCTACTTTGAGGGTATTTTTAAACATAACTGCAACACCACCTTCACGTTTGTGGATTTTGTCTGCTGTTATGATGATATAGCCTTTGGTTAGAATTTCACTGTCCTTGATGTGGGGCTTTAGCCATGTTTCTGTTATCACAGCTTTATCTGGTGAGTAGGTGAATAGGTTAGCATGGAACTCACTGGTCTTATTTGTGATGCTACAGAGGTTGAGGTTTAGCAGGAGTAGATCTGAGTTAGAGGCTTTTTGGAAAGGGGGGTAGGGATGTGAGTGAGAGCTACATTGAGTTGAGGTGGTGGGAGTGGGGCATGAGGAGGATATTGTGTGTTGTGCCATCTTGGAGTTTAATTTGGGTGATATAGTGATGAGAAGAATTTTAAGTCTGTTAGTTTGAGGCATATGGGTGTTGGGGGTGTAGAATAGTGGGTGTGTAAGTGCTTGAGAGGAGAGAGGGTGAAAGTGGTTAAAGAGTTGAGGGCTTATGTTACTATAAGAGTGGCAGTGAGAGTGGAAGGTTGAGTGTGAGAATGAAGGTGATTGGAAGTGTTTGACATGGAGTGAGTGGAGGGAGTTGGAGTTGCATGTGAGGTATAAAAAGTAGAGAAGCAAGGTATTTGTAAGAATGATGTAGAGGTAGCACTTGGTAGTTGGGAGGTTGGAGTATGGGAGGGAAGTTGGAGAAAGTGAGGGGAGGAGTCAGTGGCTAGGTAATGCAGGGGATTCTGGGAAGGTGGTGGGGATTGGATGGAGTATGGTAGAGGTGTGGTAAGGCTAGATATAAATCAAATGAAAGAGTGGGTGGGTGGGAATGGAGGTAGGATAGGGGAGTGGAGTGAGCCCAAGCATAGCGAGGGTGAATGGAGTGGGTTCACCTAGCTGGAAGAAGGAGGAATGCCAAAAAAAAATCAGCCAGGTATAGCATATATATATATATATATATATATATATATATATATATATATATATATATATATATATATATATATATATTTTAAAAGAACATACTGATAGATTTTGTTCTGACAAGTTAGCATTTGAGCTGACTGTGCGCTGCCAAGGAAGAAGTATCCTATCTCCCTTATATTAGATTATGTAAGGAAGAGAGGGAGATGGAAAGCTTGGCTAAAGGAAAACTAGGATACCACTTTATCCATAAATAAAAGATTAGTTCAAAATTTTCTTTTCTACAAAGACAGGGTAAGGTTGACCAAGCATAAGTGCATGCATCTCAGATATACTTTTCACATATTTTCATAGCAATTAGTACAGTATTCCATGTCAAAAAATTCAAGACAGCTTGATGAGCTGGTTCAAATGGAGAAAAAGTTAGTGATACTGAGAGCAAATTAAGATCCCAAGAATGAGCCACTTGAAATCTAGGAGGCTTCATATGCAACACAACTTTCAAAAACAGTTTCACATGAGACTGCATTGAAAGAGGGATATTCATAGGCAGCCATGTTGAAATGGCCAACAGGTGAACCTTAATGTAGGAGAAAAATGTGGGTGGGTGGGAATGGGGATAAGTTAGATGATAGTAACTTGGATAAATAATCTAGAAGTGCAGAACACTAACCCTGAATGGATGCTGATTCTTTTCTTGGCACCAACTGCTAATAAATGGTTTTCTAGTAGCAGTATTTATTGCCTATTTCCCTTCTATTTGTCCTCATAAAAAGCTGCCAGGAAGGTAAAAAAAAATCTATGATCCTGTCAGTCAATTATAGTTGTTATGATAGGGATGTATCAAGCACCATTTGGCTTGTGTGACTACATCCAGTCTTTCAGTAGCTTGGGATAATTGCCCCTGGCCATCCCAAAAGAATGATGAACCACTGTTGCCTAGGCCTGAAGGGAGTCACCACAGAAATCTTTGGAATGTCATCCTGAATCCTCAGAAAGGCACTAAATACAAATGGAAAGCATAAAGAAACATACAGGAACATTCCTGTCCAAAGAAAAGAAAAGGCATGTGTCTTCCAGGCATTTAAAAATAGGGATTTGGAGCAACAATTCTCCAAGTAAAACTTAATAGTAGAGGCAAACAATCTAATTGAGGTGTATCCCACAAATGTATCAAATCTTGGAAGACCATCTGATGTCATTTTCATTCACAAGGATCTCTTCTGGTCCTGCCCAGATTGTCTACCACAGAAGTTTGCTCTGAAAGTAATTAAGACTATGCTGAAAAACTATATCACAGACTACCATGGCAAGTCTACATAAAGAGTAAGAACTGATCCCCCCTTGCTTATATACCATGTCTCTTTGGTGGTGTCTGTAAACACTTGGAAGGGTTGTAGGGACCAAGAATGAGAGAGAGGAATATTTGAAAAGATTTATAAGTACAAATATCTTTATTATTTTTATGTAATTTGGTCTGTCTTATCCATACCAAAGACCTTGCACTTCTATTCCCACAGACATTACTCCCCCAGCAGAGTCTGAGCAGTTAAAAAAGAGAATGGGTGACCTGGATTTTTAAAAGAAATATGGTGTGTCCTGGAGAAAAAACTCCTTATTCACAAACCACAGAAGTGAAAACAGAAATGTCAGTGAATGTAGATGCTGGGAGCCATACAGATTACAGTGACCAATAGATTTTTGCCATGTGGAGTCTTGCAACAGATGATATGAGTGCATCTTGCGGCTCCATCATGTAAATAACTCAAAATCCTTCCCAGCTGCCTCACATTAAAGTAAATGTGCTGAGCACATACTTGCTCTGAAGATTCATGCCACAAAAATGTTAGGAGAATCTCACTGTTAAATTAGTTTTTGCAGCTGAATTTAGACGCATTTTAAAGCAGAAAAGGGGAAACACATTACCATAACCAAAGTAAGACAGCTCCCAAGTATCAAGTGGAACTGCTGAAATATCTTTAGAGCTATAGATACTTTTCAGCCACTTTTCCATTAGAGAGGTCTGGACTGTAGTGAGAAACTGCTGGAAGTCCCCCCCCTCCACAACCTTTTATTGCTTTATTTTAAGTTAATGTAACACTTTAGCATATTCTACTAAACAAAGCAAAGCTTAACTGTTGAAAGCAATTTCTCCAGCCACTAACTTCTACTGCAACTCTTAAAACCTGCAAAATATCAAACTGCAGCAGTGACAGGCCTCCCACTAGGGGAACATATTGTCACCACATCAGCCTTCTGATAAACATATCAGGCCTCTGGTAACTGCTGCTCCCATAAAAATAAAATTAAATGCTGTGAATCGCCTCAAGCAGGGTAAAAAAACTTGTATTTGTAATGCTAAGCATTCTACCTCATTGATTGTTTTGGGTAGAATTCCCCTGAGTGGAAGCTACTGCATTTTGTTGAATTAACTGATTCCTCACCCCTCAGTGCTGTTGGTCTCTAGCTAGTATAACTGTTCTGGCTGCAATTTTAAAATCACTTTGCCACTCCACAACCCAATTGCCACTCCATGATGCAAGTGACTCCAAACCTTCATAGATTGTTTCTGAGGCAGACTCCAATGGAGGAGGAGGGAAGGCCCCACTCTGTACCCTTACCCTACCCCAAGTTCCTACTCACACCCACCTAATCTTCTTATATATTTACTTTGTCCTTTTACTCTTCCACTGTAAACCAGTAGACATCAGTCTTTTCACATTCACTCCACACATTATAACTTTCAACCCAACAAAGCCTCATTTCCATTCTCTCTACCCCTGTCTTTAACCACAATCATGTCCTCTCCTTTTCTTATAAAACTATACTAGCCTTCTAGCACAATTAGCATCTTGCCACCACCTTCCACATCAGTCACATTATAGATCCTCCACCTCAACATCCTCATCTAAATCCATGCAAGAAGCCCCACTTCATCTTGGTCACATCGCTTTATTAAACCACCCCTGTAGATTTTTGCCATAGCAAAATGTGAAACATGTCCTTCTTATTCCATTGGAAAACAGAATGATCCTTAAAAAGTGTTTATTAGCATTAATATGACATTGTTAAAAAGAACCCCAACAATACTTTGTTTAAACATACTTCTGTATGTCATGCCTACAAGGGATTTATATTTGGTATTCTTGACATTGTTCAATATGACCCAAGGGAGTGGTGCATGGGAAACAAATATTGAATACGGAGGTTATTTTGGCAACTCTGCCTTATTGAATCATTGTCACTGGGGTTAAACGAACATATTATCTATAAACTTCATCTTAAAGTTAAGAACCAAGTTATAGGTAGTGCTATGCTGAAATTTGAATATATTTTTGTACATTGTGAAGAAAGGACTATGGTATGCAACTGGGAATTTTAGTATATGTGCATAAAATAATTTTTATGAATGTATTATCGTTTATAAAACTATATTTTTATAATGCACATTATTTGTGTTTTTAACCATGTTCACAATAATTTCTGTCTGCTTATATTTATCAAAGACCTTCCACATTTATTCCCACAGTCATTTCTTCCCAAGCCACACAGGAAGGGTCAAAAGCCTCTACTAAACCTTGGACTCATTCTAATAAATTACTCTTGTTCAGAATAACTGCAGTAGGAGAAAACATGTCTAAGTTTTTTTTATTTCTTTTCCACAGGAATTTATGAAGAAATAGAACCAGTATTGGTAACAAAAGCTTTCCTAGGGAAAGACTACTTTTGGCTAGAAAGAAAGGCATTCTCTGTCCCAAAACCAAGAAGAGTAGCACTAACTTGCCTGTCAATGGCACTCTAAAGGTCACAGAGGAAATGTCCAGTCGGCAGTTTATGGTGGCTGTAGGTACTATACCAGCATGACCCAAGGAAGATGTGAGTGGTGCGAGGAACTAGCTTTGGCCACAGTAATTATCTACCTGCAGCTGTGGCACTTTCTTCCCATTAAAAAACAGGAAAAGCATTGTGATCACTTACCCCACCCCAAAGCTAAATAGAGCAAATTACCCCAAAGAAAATGTAGTTTAGATTAAGTTTTAATGAGTTTTTACCACAAAAGTGTAAAAAAAAAATTATGCTATTTAAAACAAATTGAAAATCAAGTGACAACCGTTAAAATAAAAACACTTTTTTCCAGCCATTCTATGTTACAGGAAAAGTACAGATTCTGTCATAAAAAGTAAAGTGAAAGGCTATTTCCATTAAAGGAACTTATCTACCCAGCAATGGAACAGTGTTAGATGAGCACTGATCCTTGAAAGCTCACAGAGGAGCACTATCCCAGTTTTTTGACTTAGCTCAAGCTAATTGCTTCGACTCCTGAAAGGTGCTCTGATGCTTTGAAAGCTGGCTGGCTGTTATATCCTTAGCAGGATATAACCCATACAGCTTAGGCTACTGGAGCATTAATCCATATAAATAACTTTTGTTTTAACAGGAAAACTGATCAAGAGAAAACTGATTAAGAAAACAATTAGAATAGTGCTTATTAATTGGTTATGAACTTCCTAAGAACTGATAGAGAAGAACTGCTTGAGAATTGCATAAGAACTGCATAAACATCACCTTATATAATTACTTGAGAACTCCATAAGAACTATTTAAAAACTTGTTGAGAACTGCATGGGAACTGCTAAACAGAGCTGCTTAGGAAATCTAAAACAACTGCCTGTGAACTGACCAAAAACTTGTTCAGAGGGGAACTGCTTAATAAGTACTTAAAATGAGAACTGCTTAGGAAATGCTTGAGAAGAGAACTACTTGAGACTTGCTTTAGAGAAGAATTGTTTCAGAAATGAATAAGAGGGGAACTGCTTAAAAGAACTACATCAAAACTGTCTAATAGAAATATTTGACAGTTGCATTAAAAGAGAACTGCTTAAAAGAAAACTTTTCAAGTAGAGATCTCTAAGAGAACAGTTTAAGAGAAGAATGGTTTCTGAATTGCTTAACATTTGCATAAGATGAGACTTGCTCAAGAACTCCTGAGAGTTAAGATGAGAACTGCTTAAGATAAAAACTGTTTAAGAACTGAAATCTTACATTTTTGGGCATGGTTGCATGTTTTTCAAAATTTACGTTGTAAAATCTTTTTAAAAAATTTGTTTTGCTCTAATCTGTAATCTGTAATTATCTGTAAATATTAAATGTTTGTGGTAAAGGAAAAACTCTGTAGCTTTCTGTATAGATTCTAATAATGAAAATCTAATCTTCCCCAAGTTATGGACCTCTGAAAATTAGCTTAAATTTAGAGTAAAATAATGTAGAATATCATCAATATCCATTGGGAACTAAATATTGTAGAGCCCTATTTGTATTCTACAGTTTCTTAACATTCATTAGTAGAGTGTTTTTACTTATCAAGGACATTGGAAAACACAAATAATATCTAATTACTGCTTATAGTAAGAGAATATGTAATTTCCCACTGTTATATGCTAAAGTGCACAGTGTTTTTGACAAAGCTAACTTTCATTATTCCACAAAAAAAAAAAAAAAAAAAAATTGCTCAGGATTTTCTGCCCTCATAAGGGAGGAGAGAATTTGCACATTTCCTTTACAAACACCTAGAAATTAATTGATATCTGGTATAAATGGCACTACTCAAGGCAAGTTTTGCCACCCCACCCACACACTTTTTCTTGTAGGGGCATTGTACTTGATTATAGCTTTATGATGTTGCACATGTGGTGTTATGACATAATCCAGATTTTCTTTGCAAGCATAGAGTACCACCTGACTGCTTGGTCAAGCAGTTATGCTCTTCCACAAAATTATATAATATTGAACATTTTTGCATGGTTAAGACAGCATTCTTATAGTTTATACTGATTTTTCTTTGTGAAATAAACATAAAGTAACTATTTTCCCTTTCTGCCCATAAAAATGTGGAGTACCTGTTTCTGTCACAGTCATTCAAAACATAGATTTTTTTTTATGAAAGAAAAAGTCCGTATATTATCTCAGGCAGTATATGGAAGTAGAACAGTTCAGCAATGTATTTCCTTTATTGGTTTTGTTTCCATTAGTAGAGCACGGATCAAATGAGACCTTCACAGTTGCATCTACATTGAAGAATTACATTCTTCAGTCATACTGCAATTATGGTAATGTTTAAATAAAAATGCCAAAATATCATTATTAAACAATGTTATAACATTTCATTATAAACTGCAACAAAGACAAAAATGGTAGAACAATTTTGAAACTGTTACCAGAATAAAGGTTTTTCTTGTACTACTTTGTAGCTTCTGACAAAACACACTTAGCAGATATTTTATTCTGGTGCTGCTTGAGAACCATAGGTGAAAAGGCAGCCTACATGTTATTAATCATACTTTAACTTCAATAATCATTTTGGACTATTCTTGCGATTGCAAGGAAAAGCATTACCGGGAATTGGAAATCTATTGCTATACCAAATTTTGGAGACTTTTTATCCTTTCTGAAGGAAGCTGCTTATAAGGAAACTAAAGTCAAAGACTACAGGGTACATCTGAAGACATTTATCAATAATTCTTGGAGAAAAGTGATTTCTCTCATAGACATATTCCAGTCAAATCCAAACTCTCTTGAATGATCATAGTAGTAGTTACAAATATATTCTTATTTTTTGTTTTTGTTTTCTAGGAACATGATTATTATTAATTGCACTTCAAGCTTTTGTACATATTGTATATAGTTTATTTTTTTTAAATAATCGTATTCACATTGTTTATTCATTAAAAGATTATATTCATTATTGTTACTTTTATGGAAAAATAATTTTCTTGAGTAAAAAAAAAATAATAACCATATTATTTTATGTGCTCATATAAAGCCAGAGACTGGAAACCATAATGAAAAATGCATTATAGGAGCATTAACACACTTAATATGCAGATGAATACCAATATGAACCAAAGATCTGAAAAGCTGCAGTTGGGAAGTGTCATTATTACAGAATTAAAACAGTCTGTAAAGGGATGGACACCAGCATAAGACTGAAATAAATATATACACACATACATATATATGTTTTTTAATGTACATGAAAAACATGTGAATAGTGTCTGACCTGCTATCCTTGATCTCTGGGGTATTGTCACCTCATCTCTATGCTGAACTGTGGACATGACTAGAAATGAAAGAATTGCAACACAATCGAGATGTTGCAAAGACCACTACTTCTAACAAATATGTTTGGTCATTAGCTGCACATGCTTGTAAAAATCCATGTGGGACACTAGGCACAACATGGGAAGTAGGAATGTTCTGTGTCACTCACTGTAGAAAGTTTCCATTGTATTGATATTATTATTCCTTTGGGGACAGAGAACTGCGGTTGTGGTAGCGTTGTCACCTTACAGTTAGACGTTGCCCGTTCGATTCTCAGTTAGAGCGTCTTCTTCTGTGGCGACATGCGTGAATGGGCATTCCTTCATTGAAGGTTGTGCGATAGGCCCGGCAAGCCTGCACATAAAAATCTACTGCCAGTCATTAGCGGACCGGAGTTCCGCTGTGGTGACCCCTAACCGGGTGTGTGTGTGTGTGTGTGTGTGTGTGTGTGTGTGTGTGTGTGTGTGTGTGTGTGTGTGTGTGTGTGTGTGTGTGTGTGTGTGTGTGTGTGTGTGTGTGTGTGTGTGTAAGTAAATGTATTGTACATATAATACAGCAGCAGCATACAAACTAGTAAGGAATAACTTGTTTGTCAAGTCTTGAATCCCAGTCAGTATGTAAAACCTTGTCAGTTATTTTTTCCCTTAGAATCATAAGATCCCTCATAAGAAGTTTCAGTGCAAGGTACAGGTCTCCCAGACATGAGTTCTAAGAATCTACTTTATTACAAGAAGGGTAAATAAAGCAACACAGAAGGAAACCTGCTTTTGTGTTTTGCTACCTTGGGTGTATAACCATGCAAGGCTACAGCTGCTTTCAGGTTGAATAATTGGTTGTTACTTAAGCAGGAAGAGATGATTTTAAAGTAAACCCCACTATTGTATAAGTCTGTTGCATGAGAGAGTTAAAATTATTCTCCACAGGCATGCGGTGATTTAAAATGTCATTTCTATACATCTATATACTTGAAATAAGTAGGCATTTATATACTGTTTATAATGTAGTGATGATGGAAAATAAAGCTGATATGCTATTATGATTTAGGAAAAAAAAGAATTACCTTATCAGGAGCTGTACAGAAGTATTTATTTGCATATTTCAGCAAATATAGCATTCCTTGCAAAAGTCTAAAATATGTGGCTGTACTACAGAAAAGAATACCAGCTGAGCATTTAATGATAGATGTAAGTTCCATTTACCACGGGCAAATCTCTTTAGTAATGCCGAAAGTCAGAGCTTAGCAGTTTGGGTGTCATACCTTTGTCAAGTACAAGGATTTATTTATGATAATAGATGAAGCACTGTAACACAGCTTATATGGAGGTTCGAGGTGCAAATGTTGCACTGATGAATGGTCTTGAGCCCTCATAAATGTATATAAGTAGATATAGTATGATGAAGAGAGTAAAAGTGAAGTTGGGTGACAGAGAAGGCAGTTATAGATAGAGAAAGATAAATCATACAAATGGATAGATATATTAATAGACAGAGGAGGTCATCTTCAGAGGTCCTTTTCCCCTCCAAGATTAAAAGTAATTGAAGACGGATGTGTTTGCCTTCACCAACAAACGCAACTTACATTTTTTTGATAAGATGAATACCTAAGATACGTATATGAATTAGATGTGCCTTTCTAATATTAGTACTCTACTTTTACTCAAAAGTGGAAGCTATTAGAAGAAAAAGCTATGATTGCTTGCATAATACTCTATAATGTAACAATTTGTCATCACACCAAATACTGTGTTAACTCCTCAAACAGCTTGATTTATTTATCATGTTCCCAAACTATAATACTTAGAAATGTTTTAATAAAAATGAAAATAAATTACTGTGTTAAATATTCAATGTTTTAAATTGTTTGTTATTCCACTACTCATTTTGTTTCAGCACATTTATAGCCTAGAAACTAACGTAATAATGCTGTTCATTGTTATTTCAATCTTTACTGGAAAGACAAATAACTGCAAGAACTATATAAACGGGTAATGTATTTATAGCCATATCAAATTAATATTTTAAGAGAAGAATGGAATGTACTAAGTTACACAGCTGGTTTATTTAACTGTAAATATCCTTATAAATAAATGCATTCAGAGAACACACAAAACATGCATGAATATTTGGCAGACTATAACATTATGATATAAATGAATTTAATTGTATCTTGAAGTAATGACTGTAGTTATATTTTAGTGGAACAAATATTTAAAATTCACATTTTACATAAGTAATACACCCTTTTTATTTACCCTTTATTAAGTCGTATATTTGTTAAGAGTTTTTGTTTTCTCAGATTGTACAGTGTCTATTCCATTTATGTACATAACAGTAAGTTCCTCTACCTCCTATCTTTAGACAAGGTTGAAAAGATCAATGTTTGCTCAGTGCTGAGGGTTTTGCTTTCCTTGCAAGTGGACTGCAGCAACATATATTAAAGATGATGCTGAAAAATAAACTGAATAAACTTAAATATAACATACCTTGCTGCCATAGTGGGTAAGTTTGCAGTCTAAAAGATCCATAATCTTTAGTTTTGATTTGCTCCATAAATACTATGCAATGTTCTCATGTTGTCCCCTTGTCAGAATAGGTTTTCTCCAGATAAAGCAGTTGTTCCTGTTTACCAAAAACAATGCTGGTTTAGTGGCTGTTGTGCTGTCCACATGAATTGCATTTGCCCATGTTGTTGGCTATATCATGGCAAAAGAAAAAAAAAAAGTGGAAAAAGTACCAGACAGCATGTATAGTGATTTAATCAGTTCATTCTGAAGAAGCTGAGATGACGACAGTAATAATGCACCCCATTTTGAATGCATTTCTAAACACCATATCTGTAATGAAGACATGTAATTATTTCATGTATAGTGCTCCTATGGAGACACTGCAACAAAGGATTGCTCCAGATTTGGAAACCAAATTGCTTATGTTAAACTCAGAGTCTCAAGTGCAGATATTTAAATAGTTTTAATTGGAGTTGTTCACATTTTAATGACATTTCCATGAGAGACTATCATGGTAGTTCACATTGTTGAGGTGGAAACTCATTTGACATCATCACTACAAAAGCCCTATATTTGGGCAGCCACGGTGGTACTGCAGTTAGCATTGTCACCTCACAGCAAGAGGTTTTCTGGTTCGATCCTCGGCTGGGGTGCCTTCTTTGTGGAGGCTGCATGTCCTCCCTGTGGTCCCGTGGGTTTCCTCCAGGTGCTCCGGTTTCCTCCCACATCCCAAAACAATGCTGTAGGTGGATTGGACACTCTAAATTGGCCCTAGGTGTGTGCCTTCTGTGGAAGGTTGAGCGCCAGGCTGGCAACCCGACACTGTAAAACTCTACTGCAAATCATGAGCGGACAGGTGATCCGCTGTGGCGACTCCTAACCGGGAAAAGCTGAAAGAAGACGACGACTGCAAAAGCCTTATATTTAATTAGCAAGTACTGAAATATTTAGAGTCATGTTGCACTATAAAAACGTTTATCAGCTTTAAGTTAAAATAATTGAAAATCATTACATTTAATTTTTGTCACTGAGCTGTCTCATGACATAAAAATAGCCATTTAGTAGAGGAACTTAAGAAGTTAAAGCAGTGAAATATTTAAATCTTTTAAGTTTTTTTACAAAAATAAGGCAACCTTTTATTTTGTGAAAACAATTAGACTTTGTATCTTAATAGGATTAATATCAGTATTAATCACATGGTCAGAGAAGTATGCGGTATATTGAACACACAATCAAAATCAAGACACGAATGATGGTCCAAGATTAGACTGCAAAAATACTATATAATGTGTGTGAGGTTTGAAGCTGTGTTTCAAGGCTATTTTTATCAATGTGAAGGCAAAACATTTTGTATATCTTAGTGCAGAAGTATTATTTATGAATATTTCCTTTAAGTATAGCAGCAGTAATGCTGACAAGTGTCAGAAAAGATTTTCAAGTTGTGATTGAAAGAATGCACTTGGTATTTTCTTTAAGAAATTAGAAGCTCTTAAAATTAAAACCTGCCCCAAAGAAATATGTGGTTATATTATTTAGAAATATGTAGTGCACATTGCTAAAGTTACACAGCTGCATTCATTTAAGTAAACAAAGCAATACGTCACTGACTCTCTACATTGCACCATAACGCTACAGCATAAAATGGAGTCGCCCTTATTTATGACAATAATTGTTAAAAAGACCATTAGTAGTGCAATGGCTGGGAAAATTTAACCAGAAGAAACGTATTGTGCCTTAGATTTCAACAGTTATGGCTAGTATAGTTAGGAACAAGAAAACAAAAAGTTACTTCACTAAACTATACCTGGAAACTATCCCAGGGATTCAAAAACGTACATCACTGCTGATGGAAAGAGTTGCAAAATGGGACCATTTATGCATTTAAGGCACATGATGGGTAAAATAATAAAACATCTTATCTAATTTGCTTGTATCTGAATAACTTGTAATTACCCCAGTTGCAAATCGCTTGACTGATGTAAGCACCTTGGGTGATCCATGCATCTTGTTGGCACAAGCCCCCACCCCATTCACTCTCCTTTACAAACATACTCATTCAGACATACATAATGAGATAGTTCTTGCCTGTCCCTTTGTTGACAGAATGTCCCTGATACACCTTTCATTTTTTTGTCCCTGCCCTGGTAAGGCAAGAATCCTTACAGGCAGACATTAGAGTTTCATTCTTATTCTTCATAAAGGATATTGTGATTCTAGACCAGTTACTGTGTTAACTTTTTAAGTGAGTCCAAGTAATAATATAAAACTAGAGCTCTCCTTATGTTCCCGAGTGTACATGCCCTGTTTCTGTTCACTTATGGACTGTTGCAGTTTGAGAATAATGACATTAAATTACAGTGTCTTACTTCTTTTACTGTAAAATGACACTATAACTCAAACTCTCCTCCCTTAGTGCAGAGAGTTAAGGGTCTGGCTTGATATGCTGTTTCCTGAGCTAGGGGTACAGGGTTTAAAACTCTCTCTTGTCTTTTTTTTTTACATTTTTTTTATTCCAAGACTTAGTAATATATTAAAAGTATCTCATGTTTGTAGTGGTGGTGTAGAGTACTAACAGTCTGCTAAGGAGCTAGGTTGTGTGGCAAGGGTACAAGGTAAAAAAACTGCCCCCTTACTTTAATTTTCCACCCAAAGTCTTACTGTAATATATCTCTTATGGCAGTGTTGAGTGCTAGAGCTCTGTTAAAAAGCTGTTTCTGAGTTCAAAGGTACAAGGTTTGAATTGTTTTAAGTGGCTTTAGGGCACAACATAATGAGTTTCTTTGATTTCTAAAGTACCCTCCAGCCCACATCTTTGACACTGCAAAATTTATTCTATTTCCTTTTAAAATGTCTTTTGGGCATTATATACAAAGTTTCCTTGGTGTCTAGTATCTCCCCAAAATTGTGCGAGTGGTCTTTTGGGCACCATATTGAGTATCCCTGATGTCTACTATTCCTTTAATGTTTGTGCTGCAAGAGTTAATCTATTGCATTTTAAGTGCCTTCAGAGAATGATATACTGGTCTATATTATAACAGAATGCTTAAAATAGCGAACGCTGTATAATCGACCCCCCAAAAAATGAAAACTCATAATTCTGAACAAATGGAACAGCAGTCAGCACAAAAAAAAAAAAAAAAACAGAACCCAAACACAAAATAAAGTGGGGGCCTTCACCTGCCCCACACCCTGATGTGGGGGGGGGGGTGCCCCCGACCCCCCTACTTAAATATACCAACTCCAAGATCGCACCTGTTCTGTGTCTTCGGGATTTTGCCGTTTTGACATTTAGTTGTCCATTAAACAGCATTTGCTATATTAACCATTCGCTTACTTTCTAGGGAATCTGATATACATGGTATCCCTGGTATCTGTTGCCTCCTCCCTCCAAATATTGGAGGATTTGCTCATTAGTCTAAGGGGATGTAGAGGTATGAGAGCTTATCCTCACATGCATACAGACACAGATGCACACTTACACATTCATACACACAGCACTTATCACCAGGTCAGACTCAGATATAGACTTGCCAATTCACACACACACATACATGCACCCCTAACATACCTATTCCCTAACTAACTCTCTGCTGTTGTGATCACCCAGGAAGACACACACACACACACTTGAGCCAGTCATCCCTCTGTATACACTAATGCATGCACAAAGTCCCCACCATAAACTTGAGGCTAAACTTCCTTGCACTTCTAGTATTGCGGTCTCACTCAGTGGAAGTAATGGGAGAAGGTGAACTTTTTGTCTATGTTCATTAATACATTCATGCAAGTTAACTTATGCAGCTGAGTGATTCGTTGATTTGCTCAGCTGTGCAAATAACTTACCACAGGCATTTCTTGGAGGGAGTGCGCATGACTAATTAGCATATGCCACTCCCCCAAATGCCTCATTAGCATTTGTGGGCGATCACCCAGACAGCCCAATGTGATGCTGCACCTCTTTGGTTTTCAATTAGAAATGGCTATCATGAGGGGTAAAACTGACTTGTCACTTACAGTAACCTTTCTAAATAAACTCCCACGTAAGAAACTTCAAAAATGATACAAATATAGCTTCCAAATTAAATTGCAAGCAAAAATGTTTAATTATCAAGAGCTATTCCCAAAATATAAACAAATGATTTTCTCATAAATGCAGATAAGGACATTCATATATGCAGATATAACTGAGGCATCATAATATCATATTCAGTATTTACTCTCTCTGTACAATATATCAAGTTTTGTTCTGTTTTATTCTTATTTACTTGTAGTCCATTCCCCCCTCTCCACTCTATTGTCGAGTATAACATCAAAGTTTTGAAAATTTGAAGCTTCAATAAAAAAAATATATATATATATTTTTTAAATTTATGCAGGGGGCACCACCCACATCCCACGCTAATTAAATATACCAACTCCAAAATTGCACTACATTGAAGAGAATGGCAAATTTCCTGTTCTGCACTGTACAGTGATCTCCAACATGAACCAACCTCATCAGAAGACCGATGAAGTCCACTATAGAAATGAATGAAAATGCTTAATTTTTTTTTACAATAAAGTATATATACTTTTGCGGTACCCTGCTCCAAAGTCTTCTCCTTCCTTGATTTTTCTCCCTCAAATATTTTTTAACATTTTACCAGTTTGTTTTGAAATATATCACTTATTTAAGGTGTCATAACTTAATTTTTCCAATAGTTAAGAGTTGTATTATCTTGGATTGCACTTCGTCAAATGCTGAACAGATACAAGTAGATTCTAAAGGAACATTATCTACTACAGGTAGTAGTGAGATTAATTGCTTCGATGCTTGGTACAAAATGTTAATATGTGCATACATGTAATTCAAGGATTTTGGCAAATCTAGTGATGTAAGCCTATTTTTAAGTTCTGTAGCTTTAACAGACCAAAAGACATTCAAAGAGTTGCTACTGATAGACTGAAGACTGTAGACTTGAAAGGTATTAGGAATGTATTAGATGACATTTTAGACTGGTATTCTACAAAGAAAAGCTAAGCTAGTATAAAAATATGGATGCAATGATTCAACAGAAAAAAATTGCGTTATCTCTGAAATATGTAGGCCATCGTCTTACATGTAATAGATTACAATGAGGTGAATATAAGGCATGTGCCATTGTAAGTTTTGAAATGCCTGTAGTTAATCTATTGAGAAAGATACACTACTGGTTCAAGTTCATACCTCATTTGCCAGCTATATCTTTATTTGTGAGGAAGCTACTTGTCCTGATACTGTCTAAATTGAGACTGAGGAAGGACTGAGAATTCTTGCTTACTGAAGACACTGATAACTAAAGCAGCTACACTGAATTATATATGCAAGTCTGAAAATGCTAGGTTCCAATACACTTGCCCAATGCTTTCTGGAATTAATTAATTCGAATGCCCTGGACCAGCTCGTTCTTACCCACACTGGAGGTAGCAATATCCTTGACCTGGTCATTACAAACATGGGCGACCGTTGCTCTACACCAATAGTCAACTCCTCCCTAGTTAGATCTGATCACAGGCTAATCATTTTAGAAATCCACATCCCTCCCACCCCCCCCAACAAAGGTAACCATCATGAAAAACTTCTTCAAACTAACTTTGGGCTCCTAAAAACAGAGGTGGCTATCTTCACGGCACCCATGCAAATGGAGAATAGTTGCATGACCACCCAATCATACACCATAATCATACATTTATTACTCTTGTCATAAATTGTGCATAAATCAGTCTTCTAAGGCACTGAGTACCTTAGCATGTGATGTCTAGCAGCGGTTGGCAAGCAGCCAAGAATTCAAGACTGCTTTGAAACTCTCTGAATTTCAGCATATTACCTAAGTTCAGTTACCGTCAACTAAATAGTCAAGTGAAATGCATGATCCAGGTAGTAAAAAGAATGAAGACGAAATGTGCTGTGTCAGAACAGGTTGTCATTCATTCTGCATTGTTGTACTACAGAAATATAACTTTGTGAGGTATAAGTATAACACCTTCACATCTCCTGATGGAGACAGTGCTGACAGAACTAAAGATGAGAGAAATTTGGTTATTGGGATTAGAAATCAGAATGTAAGCTTAAGAATTACTGAAGAAAAGACAATTGAAGCAGAAACGATATTGTGATAAATGTGTCAGCGTATCTCATCTACTAGAAGAGGGAAGCATCAATGACAGGCGAGAATTTGGGCTAGGAATGCTGCATACAAATACTGTATCAGATGATCATTAAAGTCCAAGATCCATGCATCCTTCAAGAAGTGCAATTGTACAGAAGAAATCATAGACATTTCTAGAAATGACATCATCAAGGTTATTTGTCATTGAATTTGGTTCATAAAATTCCTGGCAACCTCATGACACTGGTATATGCAAAGAATAGTAAACTTATTAACTGTAAACCTGTATTTTGACTTCATAAATGCAAGGAAAATGGAAATATTCAGAGTAAACACTGTGACGTCTGAATATGCTTACAGGATTAATTTGAGTTACAGGTAACACTGACAATATAGTCTAACAGGCTTCTAGAGTTAACCTGTTAATAGACTACTGTGCTGCTTCCAAAATGAATAA